>NC_056729.1:801487475-801574975 GCF_019279795.1 Protopterus annectens
AGTGCGTACAGGTAGCAAGGCAGACTAATCTACTCGTATTACATGTTGCTGCTACGTGAAACTTATATTCCTTATTTGTAACAGGGTGTTTAAATATTTGGTCAGATTCAAGTATATCTTTACAGCAAGTACAATTTTGGCATTTATAAGTGCCTAGCCTACCTTGTTCTAGTTTACGTGTCTCCCTAAAATCTTTATAACATAATATATTTTTTATAGATTGATGGTTTCTATACGCAAATCTGGGTTTAGGACCTACCAGTTTTTCTATTTCTGGCATAGCCATCAATATTGGCCAATTTTTTTCAATAATATTAATAATTTGATATGTATACCCATTACTTTTTTGTTGTTGCCCTATCCTTTGTGCTGTGTATAAGTCCTCAATTTGTATTAAAGGTGCATTAAATACTGGTTTAAACATATTATGTCTACCTAAATTCACTTCTTCCATAATATTATTTACAATGGTCTCAGTGTAACCATTGGTTACAAATTCATCCTTCATTTTGGCTATTTCAGCTTCATATTGTTTAATATCAGTTGTTAATTTACTCACCCTAATCATTTGTGACTTAACAATTCCCTTAAATATGTGTGGGGGGTGCATACTCGCTTTTTTCAAATATCTTACTGTATGAACATCTTTCTTATGGATCATTGTTTCCAATTTTTCATTTCTTTTATACAATTTAACATCCAGAAACACTATACTCTGCCTAGAATAATCCATTTTAAACTTTAGGAAGTTAGTTGTATTATTTAAGTAAGATAAATATAGCAATAAATTCTCTTCAGTACCTTCCCATACAAAAAAGCAATCATCCACAAATCTGACATAACTTTTTACATATACATTATGTGCATTATTATTACTTAATACATATTTTCTCTCCCAGTAATATAGCACAAGATTTGCAAATGTGTTTGCCACTGAGGTTCCCATGGCTACTCTTGTTAATTGTTTGTAGGGAATGCCATCAAAAACAAATACATTCTTAGTCAAAACTAGGTCTAACAGTGAACATAATTTTTCTACTTCACATGGTTGCTTAGTGGAGTCCATTAATAGTAATCTCCTTATGGCTTCAACACCATAATCTATGGGAATGACTGTAAATAGTGATTCCACATCAAGTGTCACCAAAATATATTAATTTGTTGCCATACCATACCATGTATTCAATTTACTCAAAAAATCAGTTGTATCCTTTATAATACTGTTACACCTAGGTAATAAATTTGCCAATTCTTTCTGTAAATATTTAGAGATGGGTTCAGTTACCCACCCTCTACCTGAAACAATGGGTCTCAGTGGAGGGTCTTGTAATGATTTGTGGATTTTCGGGATTCCATAGATCTGTGGAATTTTGGGGCATGGTACAGAAAAATAATTAAATAAATCTAATGTAATTTCATTATTTAACTGCATGTCATATATAGCCATATTTACTTGCATTATTTGGTTCTTTACTTCAATGAAAGTTATTTGTTTAAATGTGTTAACATCAGCAAGAAAATTTTTAAATTTTGTATTGTAAAAACTTCTGTCCATAAGCACAGTAGCCCCACCCTTATCTGCTTGCTTTATAATTAAATCTTTATGATTCCTTAGTTCCAAAAGAGCTTGATATTCCCCATATGTTAAATTATATTTTCTTATTTTATCACATTTCTTTGTAATAATCTAAGGTCAATAATTGCATCAGACAAATGACATTGTGTTAAATTTAAAGTACCTTCTTTAATGATAGGAACAGCTACAGTTATCTGCGGGGTAGTTTACTTTAAATTTAACACAATGTCGTTTGTCTGAAGATCATTACAAACTGTTGAGCAAAGGATTGAAATTCATACCCTTTGCTATGGACAATATAGCTAATGCAATTATTGACCTTAGATTATTTACTAGAAGTGTAATGTTAAAGCTATTATTCACAAATACGAATCCTACTGAAATGTATTATAAAAAGTCTAGTACTTTTATTCCTCAGTTATCACCAGTGTTATTGGCCTTCACTAACATAGTTGAAATTGAATTAAGGTCTTTATATACAAAGAAATGTGATAAAATAAGAAAATATAATTTAACATATGGGGAATATCAAGCTCTTTTGGAACTAAGGAATCATAAAGATTTAATTATAAAGCAAGCAGATAAGGGTGGGGCTACTGTGCTTATGGACAGAAGTTTTTACAATACAAAATTTAAAAATTTTCTTGCTGATGTTAACACATTTAAACAAATAACTTTCATTGAAGTAAAGAACCAAATAATGCAAGTAAATATGGCTATATATGACATGCAGTTAAATAATGAAATTACATTAGATTTATTTAATTATTTTTCTGTACCATGCCCCAAAATTCCACAGATCTATGGAATCCCGAAAATCCACAAATCATTACAAGACCCTCCACTGAGACCCATTGTTTCAGGTAGAGGGTGGGTAACTGAACCCATCTCTAAATATTTACAGAAAGAATTGGCAAAATTATTACCTAGGTGTAACAGTATTATAAAGGATACAACTGATTTTTTGAGTAAATTGAATACATGGTATGGTATGGCAACAAATGAATATATTTTGGTGACACTTGATGTGGAATCACTATTTACAGTCATTCCCATAGATTATGGTGTTGAAGCCATAAGGAGATTACTATTAATGGACTCCACTAAGCAACCATGTGAAGTAGAAAAATTATGTTCACTGTTAGACCTAGTTTTGACTAAGAATGTATTTGTTTTTGATGGCATTCCCTACAAACAATTAACAGGAGTAGCCATGGGAACCTCAGTGGCAAACACATTTGCAAATCTTGTGCTATATTACTGGGAGAGAAAATATGTATTAAGTAATAATAATGCACATAATGTATATGTAAAAAGTTATGTCAGATTTGTGGATGATTGCTTTTTTGTATGGGAAGGTACTGAAGAGAATTTATTGCTATATTTATCTTACTTAAATAATACAACTAACTTCCTAAAGTTTAAAATGGACTATTCTAGGCAGAGTATAGTGTTTCTGGATGTTAAATTGTATAAAAGAAATGAAAAATTGGAAACAATGATCCATAAGAAAGATGTTCATACAGTAAGATATTTGAAAAAAGCGAGTATGCACCCCACACACATATTTAAGGGAATTGTTAAGTCACAAATGATTAGGGTGAGTAAATTAACAACTGATATTAAACAATATGAAGCTGAAATAGCCAAAATGAAGGATGAATTTGTAACCAATGGTTACACTGAGATCATTGTAAATAATATTATGGAAGAAGTGAATTTAGGTAGACATAATATGTTTAAACCAGTATTTAATGCACCTTTAATACAAATTGAGGACTTATACACAGCACAAAGGATAGGGCAACAACAAAAAAGTAGATATGTTATGACATATAATGGGTATACATATCAAATTATTAATATTATTGAAAAAAATTGGCCAATATTGATGGCTATGCCAGAAATAGAAAAACTGGTAGGTCCTAAACCCAGATTTGCGTATAGAAACCATCAATCTATAAAAAATATATTATGTTATAAAGATTTTAGGGAGACACGTAAACTAGAACAAGGTAGGCTAGGCACTTATAAATGCCAAAATTGTACTTGCTGTAAAGATATACTTGAATCTGACCAAATATTTAAACACCCTGTTACAAATAAGGAATATAAGTTTCACGTAGCAGCAACATGTAATACGAGTAGATTAGTCTACCTTGCTACCTGTAAGCACTGCTATACATTTTATATAGGGAAAACCACTAGACGGCTTAAGGACCGTATTATAGAACATAGATCCGAAATAAATAGGAAAGTACAAACAAATGCCCTATATAAACATATCATGGAATTTGAGACTCATAACTTTAAATTTAGAGTGGTAGATATAGCTGAACAATGTATAAGAGGTGGGGATATAAATAATGCTATAGAGTTAAAAGAACTAGACTGGATAATTAGATTACAGGCAGATTCAAATCCAGGTCTTAATAGTGCAGTCAGTATAAAAGCTGTCTTAGTCAGAAAGCAATTAGAAATAAAATAATATAAGATAAATATATGCCAAATATATGTACATGTATATTATTATACTGTCTTTAGATGATATTTATGTTTAGTAAACTCTGTCATTTTTAAAGTTTTATATATAGAAATTTCAAATATAAATAGTTGTTTACACATTTTTAATTTATGTAATGATGTAATTGTTTTAGATATATTGTTATAGGCTGGTTCTGATCATGTGCTTTTTAAATGACCCTCTATATAAAGAACATTTAGATGTGATTATGTATGCTGATGAAGCGATGTGTGCCCACACAAACAACTCCTCTCTCTTCTCAATAACCTATCCTTCTCTCAACCAGTCATCAACTGGTTTCAGAGTTACCTATCTGACCGCCAACAAGCAGTTGTTTGGCAGGACAACCTATCCCCCTAACTACCAGTCTCCATAGGAGTCCCCCAAGGGTCCATCCTGGGATCCCTACTCTTCTCTATTTTCACCAATAATCTAGCCTCAGCCACAACATATGGCACACTCGTACAATACGCAGATGACTCAACCATCACCTGTATGGCCCACTCCCTCCCAAAACTGCTAAAAGTCACACAGGAAGCATTTTTTTCTATTGAAACTTGGTTATCCGATGCCTAACTAATACTCAACCCAAACAAAACAAAATTACTAATCTTCCAACCCACCAAACTTACCCTAGACAGCTCTTACTTTAACATCACAGCAAAAGACAACACCACCATCCATCCTTCAGAACACATCAAATTACTAGGAGTAGAAATAGACAATAAACTGAACTTTGACATTCACATTTCCATGACCGTTAAAAAAGTGCACAAAAAACTAGGAGCATTGTATAGAAATCAGCAACTACTTACCAAAGCGACTAAAATTTCAGTAGCAAATTCTCATCTTATCTCCAGTATTTACTAACCTTAGACAATGTGATCTAAATAAGCTCAAAACCTGCTACAACAAAATTGCCACAGGGGCTTCCTACCGTACTCACCACTGTCTCTCACTAGCAGAACTGGGCTGGCTAGAGCTCCCCCACCTCCTTCAATGGTACCAACTCACACTCGCCCACAAACTAATAAACCAACCACTAAAAGTCCCATCCCTCCAGAATCTACACCACCCCTACATAACCACGAGACCACTAAGATCCAGCCACGAAAACTTCCTACAGGTCACAACAGCCATTAACTTTGCTGCAGAAGTTTTATTCTCCTGCACTATAGCCAAACTCTGGAACTCCCTCCCATCCTCAATTACCTCTGTAACTTCTTGCACCCACTTTAAATCCTTACTAAAATCACACTTCAAAACTTGCCAGATATGCCCTTGCAACCCCCTCCTAATACCATCCACCCCCACCCACTACCTTTCTCTGCCCCTATCAACAACCTACTCTTAGCAAGCTTGGCTACTAATGTTCCCAGCTACCTACCACATAATATTAACTTCTTGTAGCAACAACTGCTAATGGCTGTTATGTACCTCAAAAACAGTTTGTATCAATTGTTCACTGATGAATCTCAACTACATTTTAACCATGTTTAGTATGTCACCATATTTTAAAATTGTACTATGCTCTACAGCTGTTTTACATCTGTTTTCTTCTTGTCTTGCGTCCTTAACTGGACTAATGTCTATATTTAAATGCTATGTTTTTTAACTGTATAATGCAAATAATACTTAATGTGGAGCTTTTCTCCCCGGGCCTCTGCTGAAAACGAACCTGTGTCCAGTCGGACTCTCCCGGTTAACAAATGTAAATAAATAAATAAATAAATAAATAATATGACTCTACTTTTTCTTTTTGAAAGCTCATGCTTTTGAAAAAAAAAGTATGACCCCATTTACGTGAAAGTGTATTTAAATGAAAGTGCACTTTTATGACTACCAGTCCACCGAACCGATAATATTAAAAAAAAAAAAACACTACAAAGGCATTTTTTTGCAGGGGGGCTTGCCCCCTGCACTCCCCACACCCCTGCTACTTTATATATACTAACTCAGAGATTGCACTACAGTGGGGAAATAGGTATAATATTACCGGTTTGGTGAACTGAAAGTGCACTTTTGATTAAGTGCACTTTTGTGTAAATGAAGTCGTTTTTCTTTAAGCATGAGCTTTCAATAAGAAAATGTAGACCCATATATATATATCTATCTATCTATATATATATATATATATATATATATATATATATATATATATATATATCTTTTTACTAAAAATGTCTTCTACATGCAAGTTTTTTTGAAGAGTATTCACTATACAAATAATAGTAATTTGTATTCAAAATGTGCAGACTGATTGGACAGAGCAATAAAAGTGCCCATTGTCATTAAAGTGTCCCTCACAAAAAGCAGTTCAGTACAAACAAATGCCCTATATAAACATATCATGGAATTTGAGACTCATAACTTTAAATTTAGAGTGGTAGATATAGCTGAACAATGTATAAGAGGTGGGGATATAAATAATGCTATAGAGTTAAAAGAACTAGACTGGATAATTAGATTACAGGCAGATTCAAATCCAGGTCTTAATAGTGCAGTCAGTATAAAAGCTGTCTTAGTCAGAAAGCAATTAGAAATAAAATAATATAAGATAAATATATGCCAAATATATGTACATGTATATTATTATACTGTCTTTTAGATGATATTTATGTTTAGTAAACTCTGTCATTTTTAAAGTTTTATATATAGAAATTTCAAATATAAATAGTTGTTTACACATTTTTAATTTATGTAATGATGTAATTGTTTTAGATATATTGTTATAGGCTGGTTCTGATCATGTGCTTTTTAAATGACCCTCTATATAAAGAACATTTAGATGTGATTATGTATGCTGATGAAGCGATGTGTGCCCACACAAACAACTCCTCTCTCTTCTCAATAACCTATCCTTCTCTCAACCAGTCATCAACTGGTTTCAGAGTTACCTATCTGACCGCCAACAAGCAGTTGTTTGGCAGGACAACCTATCCCCCTAACTACCAGTCTCCATAGGAGTCCCCCAAGGGTCCATCCTGGGATCCCTACTCTTCTCTATTTTCACCAATAATCTAGCCTCAGCCACAACATATGGCACACTCGTACAATACGCAGATGACTCAACCATCACCTGTATGGCCCACTCCCTCCCAAAACTGCTAAAAGTCACACAGGAAGCATTTTTTTCTATTGAAACTTGGTTATCCGATGCCTAACTAATACTCAACCCAAACAAAACAAAATTACTAATCTTCCAACCCACCAAACTTACCCTAGACAGCTCTTACTTTAACATCACAGCAAAAGACAACACCACCATCCATCCTTCAGAACACATCAAATTACTAGGAGTAGAAATAGACAATAAACTGAACTTTGACATTCACATTTCCATGACCGTTAAAAAAGTGCACAAAAAACTAGGAGCATTGTATAGAAATCAGCAACTACTTACCAAAGCGACTAAAATTTCAGTAGCAAATTCTCATCTTATCTCCAGTATTTACTAACCTTAGACAATGTGATCTAAATAAGCTCAAAACCTGCTACAACAAAATCGCCAAATTCGCCACAGGGGCTTCCTACCGTACTCACCACTGTCTCTCACTAGCAGAACTGGGCTGGCTAGAGCTCCCCCACCTCCTTCAATGGTACCAACTCACACTCGCCCACAAACTAATAAACCAACCACTAAAAGTCCCATCCCTCCAGAATCTACACCACCCCTACATAACCACGAGACCACTAAGATCCAGCCACGAAAACTTCCTACAGGTCACAACAGCCATTAACTTTGCTGCAGAAGTTTTATTCTCCTGCACTATAGCCAAACTCTGGAACTCCCTCCCATCCTCAATTACCTCTGTAACTTCTTGCACCCACTTTAAATCCTTACTAAAATCACACTTCAAAACTTGCCAGATATGCCCTTGCAACCCCCCCTCTAATACCATCCACTCCCCCCACCCACTACCTTTCTCTGCCCCTATCAACAACCTACTCTTAGCAAGCTTGGCTACTAATGTTCCCAGCTACCTACCACATAATATTAACTTCTTGTAGCAACAACTGCTAATGGCTGTTATGTACCTCAAAAACAGTTTGTATCAATTGTTCACTGATGAATCTCAACTACATTTTAACCATGTTTAGTATGTCACCATATTTTAAAATTGTACTATGCTCTACAGCTGTTTTACATCTGTTTTCTTCTTGTCTTGCGTCCTTAACTGGACTAATGTCTATATTTAAATGCTATGTTTTTTAACTGTATAATGCAAATAATACTTAATGTGGAGCTTTTCTCCCCGGGCCTCTGCTGAAAACGAACCTGTGTCCAGTCGGACTCTCCCGGTTAACAAATGTAAATAAATAAATAAATAAATAAATAATATGACTCTACTTTTTCTTTTTGAAAGCTCATGCTTTTGAAAAAAAAAGTATGACCCCATTTACGTGAAAGTGTATTTAAATGAAAGTGCACTTTTATGACTACCAGTCCACCGAACCGATAATATTAAAAAAAAAAAAACACTACAAAGGCATTTTTTTGCAGGGGGGCTTGCCCCCTGCACTCCCCACACCCTGCTACTTATATATATATACTAACTCAGAGATTGCACTACAGTGGGGAAATAGGTATAATATTACCGGTTTGGTGAACCGGTAGTTACGAAAGTGCACTTTTGATTAAGTGCACTTTTGTGTAAATGAAGTCGTACTTTTTCTTTTCGAAAGCATGAGCTTTCAATAAGAAAATGTAGACCCATATATATATATCTATCTATCTATATATATATATATATATATATATATATATATATATATATATATATATCTTTTTACTAAAAATGTCTTCTACATGCAAGTTTTTTTTTTGAAGAGTATTCACTATACAAATAATAGTAATTTGTATTCAAAAATGTGCAGACTGATTGGACAGAGCAATAAAAGTGCCCATTGTCATTAAAGTGTCCCTCACAAAAAGCAGTTCAGTAGCTATGTATATAAAACATCTGTAGTAGCAAGTTAATAAAGGTCCCCACATGGCTACCAAATCAATTTGAAACACTTTTTCCAATCTTGCTAACATGATGAATCTATATTTAAAAGAATGACCAACTGTACTTGAAAAATACAGATAAAACATTATTCCTGCAGCCTATGATAGGTTACTGACAACCCACACTAAATAGCTACTTGCATGTGACTCCATAGAAATCTGTATACTGGTAAGGCATACATAAGTGGTCGTAGTACTTAGTTACCATGTAAGTTCATATGAGCCTATGATCACTTGAACAAAAAAAAGGTTACAGAATCTGTACCCAGGCTAATGCACTTAGTGCCAGCATGTACATGTCCTTAGCACACACACTGTGTCACTGTCAGTCAGACATCCACTAGACAACCGAAGAGGAAGAAGGAGATGAAAGTTGCTTCATTCAATAACATTATCTAAAAAGATAAGACATTTCATTCTTAAAAAAGTAATTTATAATAAAAAAAGCAAATTAATCCACTTGTAAATAATGTAGCATTTACCCATGGTGTCATCCTTTTGATCAAACCATAGTAACCATGGGAGAATCTTGCATTATCCAGACCTGAACATGAGTTACCACTAAATTCTTCATTTAAACAAAAATAGGTTTATTCAGACTCGTACATCTGATTGCTCGTCATACTTCTCAACCTGAAGACAAAGAAAATAGGAACAAAAAATAGGAACATCCAGCTAAAAATCTGGATATCTAATTAGCATGAAATTTGAATACCAAATAAGACATAACTTCTTGCTTCCGTTAGGAATATTCAATACTTCTCGGAAACACTTTTTAAAACAGAGAGTGGCAAAAATGATGGATTTTATAAAATAGACAGTGTAAAATATGTAGACTTTAATGAACTGTATCTCTTGAACATTCATGGTCTTTTGTTTTTGCTTCAGTAAAAGGGAAGTGTAAGATGGGTTGTCTTTCTTTAAATTATTGTTCCCACTAGGATGTTGGTTATGCAGTGTGTTTCTCTATGTAGTAGACAGCTTCAACAATCTCATATGATAAGGATGAGTCAGAAAATCGTGTGAAGAGGTGAATCAACCCTGAAAATAAGGGCTATCCCCCAAAATAGGGACATCTTAAGTCTGTCCTGAAAATAGCAGCTTTCCTCTAAATTAGGGATAGTTGAGAAGTCTATAATTTGTACAGATTTTGTGATGACAATAAAACTTGAACAAAATGAAATAAATTATGTATTCTCATTTTAAAGAAGTAGATTTTTTTTAATTCAGAACTGTAAAATCTAGCTATTCCCCTTTGAATTTAGCTATAAGTTGGTTGCAGACACCCCAGTTTCTCCGTTATTTAAAGGAACTCTCTCTCTGTCTCTCTTCATCTGTCCATTTCCCATTTCTTTTATGCTCAGCACTCTTAAGCAGGTGCATTTAAATGACATCTTGAGATTTAGTTAGTTAGTCAGAAAGAATCCTGCAGTTCTGCAAAAACATGAGTATTAACTTAAATGCAAAATCACTCATCCTTAGACAGCTCTCACACTATGCTACATTTCTTGATGAGATTTCCACAGTGGACTTCAAAGCCTTACAAAAATCATGTTGATTTCAACAGGCATTTGAGAGTGAGTCACCTGTTATCACAGAATAACATCCCTATAGGAAATATTTTGTTATTTTCAGTGTGCCTCAGACATACGATGTAGTCAGTGCAAATCAAAAAAGATGTGCTAAAAGAGGAGGTCACCTGGGCTGTCCATCTGACTACTGACATATGGAAGAGCATTCAGCCAGAAACATTTATGTCAGTGACAGCATATTAAGTGTCATTTACTCCCTGTAGTAACACAAACAAAATCCATCTGGAATCGGCATGCCTTTACATCTAGCATAGTATAGAAGATTTCACTGCATTCATTATCACATAGATTAACAGTAATGCATAATTCAGTCTTCTGCCATTAGGATAATCTGTAAATTCTATATAAGGGAATAAGAAACTGTTGACAGCTGTTGGCATTACTTTTATAAAATATGTTTTATGTGCGCAAACTCACTACATTTTAACTTGCATCTGTTCTATTATAAAATGGTTATTAACTGACTGAATGTGGCTTTTTATGTTTTGTTCTTAAAGAATAAAGAAAATCTAATGCAAATATTCTAGCCATCACTTTGGGCTTGTAAACAGATTGGCCATACTTAGATTATCTAAGTACTAAGTGTCAAAACTGCAGGAAAAATGCATTTCATTAAGAGTTTAGGGTGGCCCAGAGGTAGTGAAAGCATGGAAACACAAAGTACTTTCACCATAAGCTTTAATATCAAGCACCAAAACACAGTCCCTGCTACTTAATTCATATTCTATACTATTCTGTAATTTTGAAGATATAGTACTTCATATACCTAGTTTGTGACAACTCCTTTTATTAAAAAAATGTTTTCTCTCTGAGCAAATATTCCTAATTTTAGTTTGTAAAATATTTTTTGCACTGTAACTATGTTAGTGACTATACCATTTCAAGGACTGCTATTGCACTGAACCAAGCCCTGATCAATGCAAGACATTGTAATCTGAATGGCTTCTTTATTGGATTGATTTGGATTGTGGTTTTCCAACCGATCACTACTCACAGTACCAATTGCTACATTAAAAAAAGATGCATCATGGGTATTGCTCTGAACTCTGGCAGAATTTCAGACATTGATTCACTGGCTCACTTGTAGACCTTAATGCAACTCATTTGGCATCCTGACTGTTTTTTCTGGAAACTGTTCTGCCAGTTTCATCGAATGTCTCTTGCTTTTCCTGTACAGCCAAACACTGTCCTCTGGCAAAACATAAAATTACTCCTGCTACTGAAAACTATAATTGCAGTTTCTACCCCAAATTCTTATTCTGCATTGTTTTAACTTCTTAGCTTACTTCTTATAAAACTGCTTTTGCTTTATTTCTGTCTTCATTAAATGTCTAGAAGAGGTAGTCTGCTTTCTTGAACTGTCAGCATTACTGATATAGGAACTTTTGTTTTAACCGTTCTCTTCATTAACATCTAAGTTAGTGAAAGTTCTATATATTTCTGTAGTCCAAAAGCGAGAGAGACAAATAAAGTTCAAGCGATTGAATAAATCACTTCCTGTTCAAGATGACAGGGTTATAGGCAGCATAAGGCAATTAAGTCACAAGGACATTAATAACTTGTCAATACCCCCCTTATGATGTACCTCCCTTCTCAAAAGGGCAAAGCAGATTAATCCCATAGTAAATATATGGCTAACCAGCCAAACATCACAGTTTAATTTGAAGGATCATAGGGTGTCACTTTGCTTATCTTTCAGGGGACATACATTCCAGATGTGGGGTTGGTGCTGGGTAATAAATGTATATGTCCAGCTCATTTTATTTATGTGCTACTGGAGAGTTATGTCCTTAGCTCTGGTACTAGTCGATCTATTTGACTTGCAAAGATACAGGAGATCATGGAGGATGCAGCCTGTTATGATACAGAATGCAAAGTATGGATCTTCCCACACGGGCCTATAAGAAACTGAATAAAGGGATGGTGCTTTCAGGATTTCCTGGTAGCTCAGGAACTTTAGACCAACAATCCTCTTGAGCAGAAAGCTCTGGAGCCTTGCAACATGTTTAATATGTCCAGAAAGGTAAATTTTAAAGGGGCATTTTGCTCAATAATATGACTAATTATGGCTGCATACAAATGATTGATAACTTCTTCTGACCTGGGTAACATGCTTTTTCTATTTGCTGTTGCTAGATTTTAGTCAAAGCACAGGGAATTATCAGCCTGTGTTACAAGATCATGTACTCCTTTACTACCTTATAATTTTGGAGTGGGGTATTGACATTATCGTACATTGAGGAAGAGAGCAATACCCACACATTTTCATATTTAATATTAGACTTCAATTCTAGGGATCTCCATGCACCACTTATTTTCAAATGTTAGTTACTGCTGTAATGAATAAATATCAGACAGAAATTTGACAGAGGCACCCAGTCTGTTGTCATCTGCACATTTAGTTAACCAAAGGTCCTGATTCCCAGTATGGAGAGAAGCAGGTGCCAAAAAGTAGAAGTCCTAATTCTGAGCTCTGGGGCACATCTCTAGTTACCGTTATGCATTCTAAGAAGGTATTTGCCACTTTAACTATGTGGGTTCTATCTTTTAGCCAGTTGGCTATCCTCCTCACCATCTACGGATCTATTTTTAAGGGTTTTTAAGTTATTAACAATGTCAGCGTTGTCGCCTCACAGTAAGACGCTGACTGGTTTGATTCTTAGCTAGAACATCTTCTGCGTGGAGACATGCGTGAATGGGCGTACCTTTGTTGAAGGTTGTGCGTTAGGGCTGGCAACTCAGCACATAAATATCAACTGCCAATCATTAGCGGACCAGAGTTCCGCTGTGGCGAACCCTAACCCGTAAAAGCCAAAAGACACAACAACAATGTCAGTATAGGGTATAATTGTAATGCTTTGGCCAGATCCAGATAAGCTGTGTGCACAGAATGAATGCTGTCTATAACCTGGATGACCTTTTCAAAGAATTTAAATAAATTGATTAGGCAGATTCTCCCTTTTCAAAAATTCAAACTGCTGTGGGCCAAGCCTAACAACATTTTTGATATCATAGTTTATTGAGTCAGGATTTATGTTTTCAATAGTGTTTCAAATCAGAATAGGGTATGGATCTATAGTTTACTGGGTCATTGATGAGGCCAAACCTCAGCAGGGGCTTCAACAATGCAGTTTGCCACACTTTATAGACAAATTCTATAGTTAAACTCAGACTAAACATTTAAGGAGTAAGTCCAAGAAGGGTAAGCTTAGTGATATTTATTTGACAAAGTCTGAATTAAATTTGTCTGCATATATATTTGGTATGCCTTGTAGGTTCAGATTGGGTTGTGCATTTATGATAAGTTCAGAATATTGCTGGGTGATACTTCTTATTTTCGTAATATAACTAAAAGAAGGTCTTAACAATTATACTTGGCTACAGAAACTAATCTTAGTTCACAATCTGCCTTATTACAAGCCCTGATAGTAACTTTTAATTTCTTACTGATATTCTTGATGCAGTGTTTACTATGTTAGATGTCTTGTATGGTTTAATAAGTCATTTTTTTCTCTTGAAACAGAGTTTATTTAAGATGTGCTATAATTTAATAAGTGTATTTTCCCTTGTTATAGAGTTTATTTAAGATGGTGGAACAAGGGTGTATTTTTAATTTCCTTTTTTATTTTGCTCTGGCATGAACTGTCAGGTCTAGGTACTTATTTATGTGAAAATATAAATCCACTGTATAAACAGCAGCTGTGTTAGTGTTGGATCTGGTGGTGATTTTAGATGGCTTGTCATAGACAGTGATGAGATTTGTCTGTTTGAAATTCTTGAATTCAGAAATATTGACTGCATGAGTTTTAGTAATTTTGAAAGAAAAGCTTTGCAAGTCAATGATTAGACTTTACCAGACATGAGGAAACTAGATGGATGATTCATCTAGTGGCTATATTAGTTAAGACCAGGTCAAGAATATTACATTTTCTATTTTTTTAACAATCTTTTCTTCAAAATTGTATTTATTAGCTCTAAGAAGCTCTGGGTAAACCCAGCTGTAGAGGCATAGGCACTCCTGTTTATTGAAGGGGAAGATGAAATATGTCATTATAAAGGCATTTTTGCTAATAGGTATTTCCTCAAGTACGTTCAGGATCATATGATCATAGGATCATAGGAGGTTACTAGGTTATTGGCCCTGAGGCCCTTATAAGCCTAGCCAAGAGTTTAGCCCATGTTTAGGCAAGTCAGCAGCGAAAGTTTCTGTCCAACAGGGAAACAGGTGGAACCCCAGGGGTGCATTTTCTGTTTCCCATCCAGTTATCCAAGTTGTGCTTAAAAATGGATAATGAGATACTCTGCTTGATGTGGAGAGGGAGTCTATTCCACAGATGGGGGAGTCTCTGGGACACAAATCTGTCCTGCCAACAAGTCCTATTGATATCACAGACTGGGTTGAGGTTGCTTGTATGGGTTGCTGGAGTGGAGCTTGACATGCGGATATGCATCAGTCTCATCAAGGTGGGGTCTGAGATTGCTTTGAATGCCAGACAGAGGTCACCTCTGAGGAGTGTGTATGAAACTGAGTAGAGGGACAGGGCTTTTGCCTATCTGTGTAGGGTAGATGTTTGATGCCCTGGATTCTCCTGGTAAGGAACCTCTCTGGTCTCTCCAGCTGCTGCATGTGCTTTGCAAAGTACATGCCAAAGGGGGAATTGTACTCAATAATTGGCCTTATAAGGGAAGAATACAGGGATCGTATGACCTCTTTATCCCTGGATGAGATACCCTTACTTATGAGGTGGGCCATGTAGAAAGGATTCTGTACAACGGAAGCAACATGGTGGTCAAAAGTCAGGTTGCTAACAACCTGGGAGCCCAAATCCCTCACTACTGATTGAGTACTTGTTCACCATATAAAGGTTTTCTTAAAAGTTAATTGTTTATAAAAAGTTCATTGTCTTTTTAATGTGATTGGTAGAGATGTGAGAGGTAGAGTATTTAAACTGTTCATTTCATTCTGCATTTTATTCTGATGAAGTCTCCTTTTTATTGAGATGAAAGCACTCAATAGTTTGTGTTTTCATTAAAGACAACATTTCAGCAGCTGTGTTTGTGGTTCCTTGGACTATTTTTTCATTATTTTATTTAGTTCATCTACTATGCCCAAGTGGGGAATAGTGTCAAAGGCTTTGGCCAAGTCAAGGTATGTGGTGTGCACCATGTTTGCCTCGTCCATGACTTTGGTGATTGTCTCAAATAGGTCGACCAGATTTAACAGATATGACCTCCCCTTGACAAATCCAAACTGTGTGGGATCAAGTGTTTGGAGGTTGCCAATGTCCCTGTTAATGATGTCCATGATAATCTGTTCCATGACCTTGCAAATCAGGCTAGTTAGGCTGATAGGTCTATAATTTCCTGGATCGGTGGAAGCGCCACCTATGTGTAAAGGGGCGACAGTGGCTGTCCTCCACTTGGGTGGGACAAAGCCAGTACTCAGGCTTTGGTTGAATAGGGTGCCTAATGGTGCTGAAAGTTTATGCCTGAGTTCATATAGGATGAGGCCTGGGTGTTATTAGGTCTCATGGAGGCTGTATTTTTTGCCTTTGAGGGGGACATGACGATCTGTTGCCTAGAGATAAGGGGTGGAGTCAGGTATTGAGGATGTGCTGATTTACTGATGGGGGGACAGAGGGGAGAAGTTTTCACTGAATCTGTCAGCCAGTAGACATATGTGAAGAAGGCGTTATGATTGTCTCTAGTAGATGTGGCCAATATGGACTCAAAGTTGGCTTTAGAGGATTTGACTTGTGCTCTTATTTACTTGTTCAGGCTAAGAAGATATTTCTTCCAATTGGGCACCTGCTCTTTCTTGGTCCTGGACAGCAATTTTTTTCCTTTTGTTATATAGTTTATTTATTGCAGATGTCCACCAGGCAGGTTTATTCTTCCTTGTGGCGGATGATTTTGTCTTGTCAGGTTTTCCTGATTCCATGCATCTCTATAAATGCTCATATAGTACTTTGGTGGAGATGTGGACATTGGTGCCAGTTCCTACAGTGGGGAAGGGGGATGTGAAGATGTGTATACCATCCCTCAAGGAGGTTGTAATCAGCTTTGGAGAAGTTTTTTTGTTTGACCCTAGCTATAGGGGGGTCAGGGGAGATGTTGACTTTGAAAGTGACTGCTTTATGGTTGGATCTTACCAGGGAGGATGATATCGTAGGGGTGCTGCAGTGGTTACTCATGTTGGTTAATACCAAGTCCAAGATATTATCACTTCTTGTGATTGTAAAGAATCATTAGGGTGTTCTGCAATGGGTTATAAGTTGATATGTTCTCCTTTTAGGGTAAGTTGGAGCTCAGTGAGTTCATTTTTGTTTTCCTTGGTATCGGTCTAAAGGCAATGTGGCCTTTGACATATATTGAAAAGCCACTGCAGTTTCTGTCAGGCATGAATACATTTTGGCTACAAAGTCCTGGTATGGAGCGAGTGCTATATTTATATTGAAACCAAATATAAATAACTACATAGACATACTTAAGTTGCAGGGGACTCTCAATATCAGATTTTTGGAGTTGAGAGGTAACAGCATGATATGGTCTAATTTAGGGTTATAAAAGGCTATTTTGATATCTGCTGTATTGAGCCATCCATTAGCCATATTCTGCTTAAAAGGGGCACTATGGGTCAGTAAAGATCTTTTGCCAGTACGTAGAAGCCATGAAACAAGACCTGCAGGTCATGCTTGGTGAAGCAATGTGGACTGTCAGTGATCTCATCCTGCGTTGATACATGACTACCCGCTGCCCCCCAGAATAACACCAACTAATAAGCCAGTTGTAGAAGCCACTCATTTTTTTCTTTGTTTATAGGCATCATTCTGGGTGAAGGATTGTGTTCACTTAGGATCAGTGACTTGCCTGGACTGGTCATATGCATGAAGAGCTATACAGTGTCTCTGTATATACCCCACAGTAAGTTTATAGGCATCGTTCTGGGTGAAGGATTGATTTCACTTAGGATCAGTGACTTGCCTGGACTGGTCATGTGCATGATGAGCTCTACAGTGTCTGTGTACATGCCCCACAGTTATGTACACTTCAAGTCATTCACATTTACATGAACTGCCGCTAGGGAGGAATTACATTTATCCGGTGAGAGACACTTTACAGCTCTTTCTTTCACCCTGCTTTTTGGCTAGTTATATAATCTTTTCAAACTTATATTTGATTCTGAGTGTCTTGGACTAGAGATGATACGCAGGACACCTGTTCTCTGACAAAAGAGTTAAATTCTTGTCAATAAACTTAGGGTCATTGTCAAACATATCCTATTCTGCTATGCCACATCTAGCAAAGACGGACTTCACCTCATTATAAAACATGTTGTAATGTCCTTTACTTGATCCACTTCTAGATATTTCATGTAGTGGTAAAAAAAAACAAGAAAATAAGGTTATTATACTGAAATGAGTCAATGCTGAGTTTTAAGTATGGCAATGAAGGAATTCCATGTGAAATTTGCTCATTTTAAGCATAGGATCTCTTTGCCAGCTAATCAAGTAACAATCTTCTGCATTTTTCAGTTAAATCAACGCATACATCCTCCAGCTCTTTCCTTACACTTAATTATAATACTTAATGGAGATTCTTGTGAAACCCATTTACAATGTATGATGACTTTGCCATTTTTTAAACATAAGCCCTTGCATGTATCACAGCTTATCCCTAAATGGATGACACACCTTAATTAACAAATGTACTTGTATTATAAAATTAAATCTCAGTAGTGAAATTACATGTGTATATATATATATATATATATATATATATATATATATATATATATTTGCAATTTATTCCTATCTACAACAACAGTTCTAAAACTGTTTAATCATGCCACAATGCATCCACTGCCCAAAATTTTAAATCTACAGCTGGTGAATGACTTTAGACCAATTGCTAAAATAATGCCACTAGCAAAATTACTGGAAAAATGTTATGCATAAACAGATGAAATAACACATCCAAAAATAAACATTCTTTTAGATAGGCTACATGGACTCAGACCCAAATACAGAATCCTAACTGGTATATATGATTTCAAAAATTATACACTAAACAACATTGAAAGAGACAGTTAACAGAAACTCTGTTTTGCAGACTTGATGTATGTCAGACTGTTAATCAGTCCTTGATTCCATAAAAAAACTAATGAACTGTGACTTTTCATCAAAGTCTGCAGCTAGTTGTCCGAATACCTAACTAATATAGATTAATAGTTTCAGCAAGCAGGAAAAATACTACCACAGCTACAATCAATGCAGGTGTTCCTCAGGAATTTCTCTTAGGACTCCTGCTTTTTACACTTTTTATAAATGACCTGCATCGGGACCTCTCAAATCCAAGCAGTATACTTTATGCTAGTTATATTGTTGTCACATGCGTTAGCCATTCTGGCATTGATATTGAATTCTCACTCCAAAATGACTCAACACTCTATAGAAATGGCTCTATAAAAGAAAAAAAGACTCCATCCATCTATCCACAACCCCCTTTTCTCATTTTCTACATGAGGTTGGGATGTCACTTCAACAGTGATAATCATCTACAGCCAAAGTTCACAGCACCGAGTGACTAGCCCTGTTAAAGTTAAAAGCAAAACCTCCCTGAACAGAAAAACAAAACTAACAATGATGCTCCTTGACACTCTCCAAATGCTTAACAAAATCATACAACTTATCATAATGGACCTGCTTGATAAAAAAATTGACAGAACAGTGATATTAAGGACATCTGACATGATCAGAATCTCACCCTTCTTTCACAACTCAAATATAAAATGCACTTATACTAATAAGTGTAGCCTATAATATCCCATAGCATACCATATTATTAAAGACGCAAGGTAAGCCATTGCAATTAATACCATACTTACTGGAATATAATATGCTTACCAGGTACTGCCATTCTTCCAGGACACAATTTTGCAAAAAAAATAAAATAAAATAATGAGACTTATACTCATGATTCCTTGAAGAGAGCAACATTGTAAGATAATATGAAGGAGCAATTGCTTACTAGTAAAAGTCAGAGCATCAATGCTCTTAAACAAAATCCAAGTAAAGAGTAGCATTTACTCCCTGAAATGTGTGTCTAGTGCCACACTCTGCAGAGCCTCATTTATTAAAATATCATGTTCTAAAATTGCTCTGGCCACTTGGGAGAAACTCTAAGAAATGTTTAGAAGAATAAAAAATTTAGACAGATTCAAGACAGTGCTAAAAGAATGCTTGGAGTAGAAAATAATGCTAGATGCTTTATAAAGATATGCATCTGAATGAAACAATAAATATAATCCCCTGGATTCACTATCTTTCCATGCAGGACTAGCTTAGTCCTGCACAGAAGTGGCTGTTTAGGAGCAGGAAGGCAGCGTGCCATGCATAGTAACGAAGGTGCACTTCCTGAGCTCCTAAACAGACACGGAGCATGTACGAGTGCAGGGGGTATGTCTGAAAGCAGATGTCTCAGAATATACATGCCCCTGCAATCAGGAACAGCAGTGTAGGAGTAAGAATGAGCAAGACCACTCATAGGTGTTCGCATATCCCCAGCAACATCCCCCAAGTGTACAAAAGCAATAGTCACAACATTTAAATATAAAGAATTTTTCTATGAAACAGATCAAATTTATCGGTAGGTGCACGGGTTTGCCCATCGCTTCGCTATGGTTAATGCAACCTAATGGCACAAGAGGATAAAAAGCAAGATATATGCAAATGAAGCAGTACAGCAATAGTGTAGTGGGCTGAGCATTCGCCTTACAAGCAGTCATTCCTGGCTTGAGTCCCACTCCAGTATAATCCATTTTCCATGTCATTTCACTTTATGATCAATTTATTTTGTTGCATAACCTACAACATAACATATATTTGTGAACTGGAGTACTGCATTAGATGCAGATGTGAGGTGTCATTGTCATAATGTTGCAAAGTCCACAGATAATGACAAGTGCCCCTTACAGTATATGTACACAGGAATCAGGGATACAAATGAAAGGAAAAATGAGTAATGAATGATAAATACATACAGTTGCCAAATCCACCACCTGCCCAAGAACCATTAGACATCAATGTCTAAATTAATGTGGTAGAAAGTGGGTGTAAGCACTAGTAAGCAAGAGCAAGCATAATTAAGCAGTTGTAAGTGGAAGTAAGCATATTTAAGCAGTAGTAAGTGGGTTTAAGCCTGTTTGTGTAGGCGTAAGCAATGCACACACAGGTTAAGCAATATTGAAGCTAACTCACTGTAAGCATACTTAACTAGAGGTTAGCATTGCTTACCTTCTTGCAAACCCGCGCAAACCCAATTACAGTTGCTAAAAAGTACCTTAATCACTCTGTATGCATCAGCCACTGTTCTGCCCAGAAATTAAATAAACAGCCTTTGCAGATCTTGAACTGAGGATACACTTCAGTCACAGTAGTTAACCACTAAGACATCACAGCACTACATAAGACTGAGGTATCACCAAACAAATCCTCACCATAGGAAATACAAACTGAGCATGTGAAAGGAATGTATATACAGTTTTATTTTGTATAACCAACTACAGGACATAATTATGTGAACTGGAGTACTGCATTAAGTCCAGATGTGAGTTGTCATTGTAATAAAGTGTTGAAATCCCCTAATAAACACAAGGACCCCATACAGTGTATGTACACATGAATCAAGGATACCAAACACATATATAACATGTCTTCTTCTTCTTCTTTTGGCTGCTCCCATTAGGGGTCACCACAGCAGATCAACTGTTTCCATTTCTTCCTGTCCTCTGCATCTTGCTCTGTCACACCAACCACCTGCATGTCATCTCTCACCACATCCATAAACCTTATCTTAGGCCTTCCTCTTTTCCTGTTACCTGGCAGCTTTATCCTTAGCATCTTTTTCCCAATATACTCTGCATCCCTCCTCAGCACATGTCCAAACCAATGTAATCTTGCCTCTCTGACTTTGGCTCCAAACCTTCCAACCTGGGCTGACCCTCTAATATACTTATTCCTAATCTTGTCCATCCTCGTCACACCCAGTGCAAATCTTAACATCTTCAGCTCTGCCATGTCAAGCTCTGACTCCTGCCTTTTTGTCAGTGCCACTGTCTCCAACTCATATAACATAGCTGGTCTCACTACCCTCTTGTAGACCTTCCCTTTCACTCTTACTGGTACTCGTCTGTCAAAAATCCCTCCTGACACTCTTCTCCACCCACTCCATCCTGCCTGTACTCTCTTCTTCACCTCTCTTCCACACTCACCATTACTCTGAACTGTTGATCCAAAGTATTTAAACTCATCCACCTGAGCCACCTCTACTCCCTGCATCCTCACCATTCCTCTATCCTCCCTCTCATTCACACACATATATTCTGTCTTAGTCCTGGTGACCTTCATTTCTCTTCTCTCTAGAGCATATCTCCACCTCTCCAGGGTCTCCTCCACCTGTTCCCTACTCTCACTACAGATCACAATGTCATCTGCAAACATCATAGTCCACGGGGACTCCTGTCTGATCTTGTCTATCAACCTGTCCATCACCATTGCAAATAAGAAAGGGCTCAGAGCTGATCCTTGATGTAATCCCACCTCCACCTTAAACTCATCCGTCCTCTCCCACCACAGATCTCACTGCTGTCACACTACCCTCATACATATCCTGCACCACTCTTACATACTTCTCTGGCACTCCTGACTTCCTCATACAATGCCACAACTCCTCTCTAGGCACCCTGTCATATGCTTTCTCTAAATCCACAAAGACACAATGCAACTCCTCCTGACCTTTTCTGTACTTCTCCATCAAGACTCTCAGAGCAAACATCGCATCTGTAGTGCTCTTTCCTGGCATGAAACCATACTGCTGATCACTAATCATCACCTCCCTTTTTAACCTAGCTTCCACTACTCTTTACCATAACTTCATGCTGTGACTGATCAGTTTAATCCCTCTGTAGTTATTACAGCTCTGCACATCACCCTTATTCTTTAAAATCGGTACCAAAATACTTTTTCTCCATTCCTCAGGCATCCTCTCACTTTCCAAGATTTCATTAAACAATCTAGTTAAAAACTCCACTGCCATTTCACCTAAACACCTCCATACTTCCACAGGAATGTCATCTGGACCAACAGCCTTTCCGTTCTCTTCATAGCTATCCTTACTTCCTCCTTGCTAATCCACTGCACATCATGATTCACTATCAGCACATCATCCAACCTTCTCTCCCTCTCATTCTCTTCATTCATCAGCCCCTCAAAGTACTCTTTCCATCTGCTCAACACACTCTCCTCACTTGTGAGTATGTTTCCCTCATTATCCTTTATCACCCTTACCTGCTGCACATCTTTCCTAGCTCGGTCCCTCTGTCTAGCCAATCAGTACAGGTCCTGTTCTCCCTCCTTAGTGTCCAACCTGTCATACAACTCTTCATACACCTTATCCTTAGCCTTCACCACCTCTCTCTTTGCCATGCACCTCATCTCCTTATACTCTTGTCTACTTTTTTTCATCTCTCTGACAATCCCACTTCTTCTTCGCCAACCTCTTTCTCTGTATACTCTCCTGTACTTTTTCATTCCACCAGCAGGTCTCCTCATCCTCCTTCCTCTTTCCAGATGTCACACCAAGCACCTTTCTAGCCATCTCTCTTACTAGCTCTGCTGTAGTTACCCAGCTATTCTGTAACTCTTCACTGCCACCCAGTGCCTGTCTTAACTCTTCCCTGAACATCACCTCACAATTGCCCTTTTTCATTTTTCACCATTTGATCCTTGGTGATGCCCTCACACTCAATGCCATCCTACAAACCGCCATCCTATGCTGCTTAACTACACTTTCTCCTGTCACCACATATATATATATATCTATATATATATATATATATATATATATATATATATATATATATATATATATATATATATATCTATATATATATATATATATATATATATATATATATATATACAAACACATATATAACATGTAATGAATAATAAATCAATGCCATAATGCAAATATAATGCAACTTAAATATTAAGCAATGCAAAGCATTGCACAGCCCAACTTAGTAGGTGTAAGCAATGTGTAGGCCAGCTAACTCAGTCTGCCCATTGGTATACACCTTTAAACAATGCCAACCTCAGGTAAGCAAGTTTTTCCATAACTTAGCCTTTTCAAAACCATCCAATCATGGCAAAGTGTGGGAAAACAGCCCTATTTTAAACCCAACAGGCAGGAATACATCTCATAACTGGTTGTAGCTTCCCCTAGTAGGCACTATGTTTGGAATTGGAGAGGGTGTGCACTTTTGGGTGCAGCATTGGGGCATCCAGGAACTCAGAGTCATGGCAAGACTCCTTGTGAAAGACCATAACATGAGACTGTTGCAGGGCCAGTACCAGGGTTCCCAATACAAAGTGGAAGCCTGGGACCGTCTCGCCCATGACCTCACCAGTGCCACTGGCATATCCTGAATTGGTGAGCAGGTCAGGCATCACTATGCTGACCTGAAGCAGCGAAAGAGGCATCTCTTGAATCAGCAGACCCAAGAGGCTAGGAGGACAGGGGAAGTCCCAGCCGTGTGTAAGTATCAGTTCACTGCCTATTTAATAACTGCCAGCTCATGTATATTATGGATAGGTATGGTTAAATATTCCTCTTATGTCTTTCACAGAGGCAAGTGAGCGGGCTATGAATCAGGAGGTCCATGGCTGTAGATTGGAGGGGTTGCGACGTGAGGCAGGTAGTAATACTCTTGCATGTAATGTCATACGAAATAAATCTAAAAGTAGTAGTAAGTTAATTGCCTGTATAAAACCTGCATTGTTTAAGGCATGTATTACATACACCAGAGAATAGGGCAGGAAGAGTGTCATATAGGTTGTATGTAAATAAAAGCATAATAGCCTGACAATTAAGGTCTAACTGCTGGACTGCATGTGTTCACTCTGGTATCATATGGTAATGTAGAGATGCAATCACTTAATAGTACTGTTGTAGTAAGCACTGTTACCCACACTGTACTACATAAGTAAATCGTGTAGGAATGTCTGTATATGACTGTTGTAATCCCAAAAGGTCAAATAGTACAACTGAGAGAGACTTAGACAGAAAGCACCGAAAAGACAGACAACAAATTCTAAATAGCACACTCAACTGTGATGTGAACTGTTGTATTTTTTCACACACAGCCATGGTTCGAATCCTGGGAGAGGTAGTAGGCTGTATGCAGAATCATACCCCACAAGTGCACAGAAATGTCCAGAATGTCCAGTAAATCTGCCCATAGCTGCTGCCTGTCACCCTGATCCCCTGGCAAACCAGTGGGATGATCTCAGATGTTTAGGCAGCAAACAAGACATACAACTGATTGTCAGACATCTATAACAACAAACCTGTAACTCTAGCAACCCCCCAAAATGTTATGAGTGTAAATAGCCAAGTATGTCCCATCTCCGCCCCCATGTTGTCAAGCTGTGACCAGAGTGTGTACAGTAACAAAGTGAGATATATATGCATAATACTAATGTGGAAACTGGTAATTTGTGTGGCAACATGCAGGTAGTGCTAACAAACATTGCTCCCACAGGTCTGTCAGATATGAACACTGTGCCTATAAATAAAAGATTGATATCCTGTACTGGTACTGTTTACTCTGGTATTGTAGGCATTGTTAGTGTTGCAGTTGCTCTAAATAATAAGGTATTACTCATCACTGTCACCCACACTGTACTACATAATACAACTGTCTAGGAAATCCTGTATAAGAGTGTTGTAATTACAAGTTCAGAATGTAAAACCACAGGAGAATTATAGACAGAAATCAGACAAGAGATACACAGCAATACCTATATGGCACATTCAACTGAGATGGACAGAGTCTTATTTTTAGCAGACACAGCCATGGTTCGAATCCTGGGAGTGGTAGTAAGCTGTATGCAGAATCATACCCACAAGTGTACAGAAATGTCCAGAATGTCTAGTTATTTGGCCCATATCTGTTGGCTGTTAGCCTGCCCCCTGCCATATCAGTGTGCCAATTTCTGACATGTAGGCAGCATGTCATGTCATATAACTGTCAGACCTATACATATTTGGAAAATATCAAATAAAACAAACCTGTCATTGTACAAGTCACTAAAGGTTTAAGAGGGCAATAGTGGAAATATGTCCCGGTTTACCTGCATGTGGTGAAGACATGCCCAGAGTGTGTGCAAAAAGAGATGGACAGGTATGTGCCTAACATCAACCTGGAATCTGGAAGTATGTTTAGAAACAGTTAGGTAGTGTTAAAAAACAATACCTCCACAGGTATACCAGGTAAAAGTTGTATACTGCAGGTAAAACCAGTTCATGTATATAGTCGTCAACAGCCATACCACTGTCCAAACTAAGGCAACAGGGTAGTGTACTAATACTTGTAAGGTACAGATCACAGCACTAACTAGGAAAGTAATGCAAACTACAGGAATATACTAGTTATTAATTGACATCTTTCTCTCCCCCACCATATCTACAACAATAAACTAAATACACAACTCAACTAGTATATGCTGACTTAACTCTAATGTTGGGACATGTGTCCTATTGTAAAGATAATTATTTAGATCTGTTTTATGCATGTGCTATGTTGAAATACTCCCACACTGATGGCATGCTACCATCAATGTACCTGCATGCTGTTGTAATGACCACTGTGGTCCCATGTATGCATGTGTTCTGTTTGTTATGCAACTGTTCCATATCTGGTGTTTGGGTTAATAGGAATATCTATGCATGCGGTTATACCTAATCACGGAATGTGTTGACTATTACTGACCCACATAAGTTGATAAAACTTAAACACCAAAGCACCTATGGGAAGGCGGGTCCCCATCAATGTGTTTACCCCCCACATATGTCATATACCACCCCTGTATGCATCTTGTTTGTCTTGTCTGTTAACCTACCCAACCTACCTCCCCAAATATACCTACTATCCCCCCCCAACATCCCACTCTCACCTGAAAAAAAAGGCAAACTAATCCCCAAAAAAATTCTCGCCCCATACATAGCTGTCCATTTCACACGTGTCCACTGGACACATGTAATCTGGTCTAATTGGCTTAACAACATATTATTGTTGTCCTTACCCTTCTCTCAATGGTATGAGTGTCCAAATCTATCTCCAAATTCAGTGTATATGCACAGCTGTTGCCGTAGAAAAAATGGGTAGCTATGGACCTTCCCCACACCCTTCCTGTACATCCCTAGCTATTTTCCCTACTGTCTTTCCCTCTTTGTGTCCCTTTTTCACCACTTTCCTATCAACCCTTTTTAATTTCTTTTAAAGAAATGAACATGGGGTAAGCAGGAGTAAGCACTTTTAAGCAGCAGTAAGCGGGTTTAAGCCTGTTTGTACAGGGGTAAGCAATGCCTACACAGGTTAAGCAATTTAGAAGCTAACTGAGTATAAGAAACTGTAACTGGAAATTAGCAGTGCTTACCTCCATGCAAACCCACTTACAACTGCTTAAAAGTGCCGTAATCACTCAGTATCCAACTGGATCATATTAAAAACACAAATGTTTACTTACCCAAACACCTAAACGCTGACACATCTTCATCGAACTACGTTTCAGCTTCAGAGGTCCTTGTTGCTTGTGCATGTTACAGTTAAGGGCCTCCGCATATGTGGATTTAGTGTTGCTATGTGTGGGTGTTGGTGTGAGTTTAGAAGGACTATGTGTTGCTTGAGGTGTAGTGCAGGTGTTAACATTCTCTTGACTGTCTAGCACAATCTTGGGTGGAGTGTGGTTTGCTTCCAGTTTGGTTATGTAAGTGCATCTCTCACAGGTTGTAGTGTTGGGTGGTAGGAGGAGAGGTTTGTCTGTGTACATGAGGCAATTGCTGCATTGCCCCAGTATGCCCAGATTCACCAGGTTTACAGAAGAAATCAACAGAAGCTGTCCCTTGGACATGCCTGGTTTGGTGTTTTTTTTGAAAAGTACAGGAGCTGTTTTCCCTTACCTTAGCAAGGTACTTTGCAGTTATAGGCTGTTTAGTGCCTATGATTAATTTCTCCTTATTAATAAGGAGAGTTGAGTGCTTGTATCGGTTTAAGGCTTCCTATTGCTTTCCATCAGGTATTAGAGTAAGTGCCAGTCACAGGGATGCTTAAAGGTAAGATGAAAAAAATGGTTTATCCTAAACACTGCAGTGTGCACTAGAGATGTTAGATGGGAAAGTAGGTAACTTAAGTTTTACCTGTCTAAAAAGTTAAGTTTTAGTGGAGAGTCACTATTTTTAAAATAGCAAGATAGATTGAAAGGGGGTGATCACTTTTGTATTCCGTTACTATGGAATACAGTAGAATGGCCAATAAATTTAAATAGTGGAAGGGGGGGTGATTTCACAAAATGATAAATTTGTGCTTACTCACACAAGTAACCTGCACAAGCAACAAGGACCTCGAAGCTGAAATGCAAAGAAACACCAATCACAATCAAAGTGTCACATAGCTCACAACACCAGTGTGCCAGTGAAAGCAGAGAGGAAATGAGATATATGGTCAAATTAACATAGGCAGGAAACCAGAAAGACAGTGGTATTTAACAGCATGACAGTGACAGGGTGGGGGGTGGGGAAAAATTTCTGCCTGACTCACAAGAGACAGAGCTGTGGGGCCTTTTGAAGTTTTAATATGCAGGAAAAGCAGAACACAAGCAAAACACAAGGTAAAGAAAACAAATCACAGCACTCAGAATATCAAAAGGCAATAAACTAATACAAAATACAACAAATAAAAAGCAAACTGATCTTTCCCTCATAGCAAAGTGTAGCAGAGTCTGATAGATATAGAGGACAGCCTACAGGGGTGGCGTATAACACACGTGGTGGGTAAACACCCTGGATGGTGTGTGTGGTCAGTGATGTGGAAGCCCAATGAGCCCCAATATGGAAACAATGGGAACAAGGCCCTTACCCATTGCTACTCACAACAGCAGTCCACAGCCCTGAAGGTGCCTGGCCTGGAGGCTGAGCAGGAGGAGCATGTGGACCCTGTGAATGTGTAGTGGGTGCCTCAATGTGCTGGCGCATTCCACAAGTGTCTGAGGAGCCCCCTATGGAACAGACCCTGGACCTGACCTGGGGTGACAGGATCATGTCTGTGTGTGCCCCCAGGGGGGGACAACATCCCATGAGATGGTTCCACCTGAAGGTAGTGCTGGACCAGTAGATGAGGAAGCCCCAGGGTGGGTCCCACATGTGATGTGGCCTAGTAACATGGCCAGATGAGGTGGAAAGGTGGTTCTGCTGGCAACTATTCCCTAAACATGCTATTGTGTCACTGTTATAGAACATAAGTGGGTAGTAATAGTCCACACAATCCTGGAACATGTCCAACAGCATGCATAGATATCCCCAATAACACAGAATGACAGATGTGCAGCAATCACATAGCAAGCATAACACATGCATATATGGAACCATGGTGGCCCTGACAATGACATGCAGGTGAAATAGTCCATAACAGGCCAGCAATGATAGTGTCCAAACAGGGAACATGGCTACAAACACATAGTACAAAGTGAGGTACAATACAATATATGTCCCATTGGTAGGTAAGCTGTAGCCATACCTATTGAGTTGTGTGAACAGTTTGTTGTTACTGATATGGTGGGGGGGTGACAGAGTTGTGTATTAAGAACTATGGTAACCTTGCTGTATGAGTTGCTCAGACATGTTTCCTTCTTTATGTCTTTCAGGAAAGATGCCCCATGGCTGTCTACCCGCATATTCAGCGTCAGAAAATGAGGCTGTGTTGAACCACCTAATACAGCACTATCTGGTTTAGTTTGGCAGGGCCACCCATGAGCAGCAGGAGTGGACTGCCCTGTGGAACGATCTAGTCCACAGGGTCAATGATATCATCCTGCATAACCACAGTTATGAGCAGGTCCGGCATCATTGTTCTGACTTGCTTCTCAATGCTTGTTGGTATGCTGCTGCAGTCTGGGCGGATCACCTCACAACAAAGGGGGGGTCATGCCATCCATCCCCCCGATAAGTATTGAGGAACTCCTTGCCAGCCTCGTGGCACCTGCCCACCCGCATACCCAACAATTGGCAGAGACCATTGTGGAGGTGGGTGCTGCCTATACACCGGCTGAGGAGCATGCAGGTAAGGCCACAGGGCACATCAGTAGACCACTGTTGCGTATGCATTTGCATCTGTACAGGTAGATCATGCATATGTGAGATGTCATATATATAGTCTGTTGCTGCGTAGTAGTAATAAACAGATGTGCATAAACAGTAGTATTGTGAACTTGTACTGTTGATGTACTGTAATGCTGCACCCACCCTGTAGCAATGCCGCAGTTGTGGCCACTGACATTGCATCTCTCACATTCTTTTGTAGGTTCCTCTGGTATACCACCAAGGCAGCGACCTGTAGCTGGTGACTATAGTTTATGTTGATTATTTCCAATACACCGGTCCTGTAATGGCTATGGTATATTCCATGCACACATCTAACACACTTGCCCATAATGCATGCCATACATGTTCACGTATTGTTGCTGTTAAATGCACTGCATCACAGTGGTGACCATGATGGGGTATCTGAAGGGTATGTCTTACTCCTGCAAGACAAATAACATCCGGTCATTGTGAAATGTGTCCACAGGGATGAACATAATGGTGGGACACATGGCCTACAGCTGGGACATGTGTGAAACATCATACTTATACAATGCAACAACAGTGTATATACCAGTATTACAATGGCAACTGTTACAGATCTACATTATGGCACAACATAATACTGTGGTCCACATTATTAGCTGGGACTAGGTTGTAACACGTGCAAACTGACACATATGTGTAGGCCATACTTGTCAAGCATCTGCAAAAAGGCTGAAGGTGGGGAGGGTGTGTCAGCATGAGACACCAGTGCACTGCAGCAGGGATCCTAAGGATCCTAAGAATGGCTGTATCTGCACACAGTCAGGTTCAGGAACTGTGACAGATGTAACCCTACCCCCACAGCAATAATGATGGCAATGTGTGAATACCAAGGGATGTGCACATGAGTAAACCTTGCAATCATGCAGAGTTGGGGGACATATGTAGGGCAGACTGACCATACACTGGCAAATGCAGATGGCCCATGCTAGTATACCCCTGCCAGGAATAGTGACTGCTGTAGTACACATAACAATAGGTGCAGCAAACCATCATGATAAGGGCGTGCACACATATATGCACACAGAGTGTATGCATCATGGTCAGCATCCACACACCTAACACATTTCTTAGACAATGCATGTGAATATACAGGACATATGTTACATATCAGGCTCATGTACTGTTAATATATGTGGTGATGTGGTTCCATGGCAGATCAAGGAAGAGTGCATCATATCAATAATGGTGTGTGCACTCCCCATAGCCACAGTACAGTCTGATGGTTGTCAGTGTAATAGTATTGAATTGGTCATACATGCACCGCTGATGTTGAGATCTGTAAACCATACATCAGGCATTCGCAAATGACATCTGTCCACATATCATCCCAGGTATGTCCGCTGAAAAACATAGAAGCTGTGAGTATTAGAGCAGACATAACTGACACAGTAATACACATTCAGCAATGGTTTGTCCACCTGTGAGGTTTGGTGTACAGTACATGGCAGGGTACAGAACAGGTGCACAGCAATACTGTGTACATGGATGCAGTGTTTTCCAGGGTAAGGGACATCACCTACAAACACAGCCCATGCATCACATACATGTATACTGTTGCTAGCATGGATTGACTATAGCTGCACTGCATGCTGTTGAGTACCATATGTTATGCATGTTGACAGATGAGTAATGGGAGGACTATGTGTACTATCTTTGTGCAACCTCACCTATACGTGTGTGTGTGTGTGTGTGTGTGTGTGTGTGTGTGTGTGTGTGTGTGGGGGGGTTATTTTGTCTGTAAGTGCAATCTGATGGAGTGGAGGGGGGTTGATGCATGTAGGATGTGTGTGTGCATGTGTGTGTGTGTGTGTGTTTGTGTGGGTGTCCATTGTATGCACATGTGTGATTGTTCATATGGCAGTACTTCCCTTTGGGATTGTGCAGTACATACACATGGACTGACACATGAGACACCAGGAATATTTGTCTGATATGTAATCACAGGACAGCTGATAGTATAATAAGGTCTGCAGCATGGAACATGCATTGGGAGGGAAAGCAGACACCAGGTATACACTTAATATTGCAATCAGCAGAGAGGTGAATGACTACCCATGTATGCAGCACTACAGATGCACTGGGAAATTACTAGACAACACCAGTGAGTGTATCCTTATACTGCTGTTGTCCTCATGATAGGCTGATTGAGCAGCAGACCTGGCATATACTGACAATACTTACACATAACACCCCAGTGCATGATATTATGGAGTGAACATAGTAGCACCTAACATATAGGGGCCATGCTCACAATGTCCGGACATACACTGGATGACAGCAATGAGGCCATGCAAAATCTACTCCACGCAGGTCAAGGTGGTAATGGAGTAACAGGTCTTGTGTTGTGATCACTCGTCTAGGCATTTAGAGGAATGATATATTAATGAGTGGTATTAATGAGTGTATGTTACCAAGTGTGATGCAGGATGGGGACCTTATGTGAATAAATGTGGGACTGTCTGTAAAATTAGGGACAGGTAGGTATTAAGGTGAAATGTTTGTGTGTGTGTGTGTGTGTGTGTGTGTGTGTGTGTGTGTGCGTGTGTGCGTGTGTGTGTGTGTGTGTGCGTGTGTGCGAGTGTGTGCATATGTGGGTGTGTGTGTGTTTGTGTATGTGTAAAGAGTTATGCCTGTTATGCAATGCTGTACAGCTCTTAAAGTGTGTTTCTTGTTTTCCCCCACAGGTGGCGATGTGGGTCAGGGTCCCTCCAGCATGCAATTTAATGTTGGTGTCCATACAGACACCGAAGATGATGATAGTACTGTTGAGGCATAGGCGGGGTTGCCAGGGGCTGAAACTGCGCCATCATTTGACATCTTCCTCTTAGCCACCCCAACCCTGCACACAGTTACAGTGCCTATGCATACCCCATCACCAGTGGCCATAGGAAAGGGACAGTTGGCGGTTGGTGGCAGTGCACATTAGAGTGTGGTATCTATGCCTACTGTGTCTGGTCTCAGCAGGCATAGCTGGATGTCTAGCAGGGCACCACATAGACAGATGTTCTGGGGTGCTCATGGTAGGGCTGCTGGTCATCATGCCCCTGGCAGAAGCTCCACAACTGGTACCACCAGGTGCATGTTTCAGACCATCATGGGTGGCACAGGCATGTATGGAAGTGCACACCAGACAGGGCCTGAGGCTGCAGAGGGCTGCTCTCACATCTGCAAGCAACAACTTCCATGAACTGTCTGGTGCCCTCTGTGATTATACCGAGGTCATGGAGAGATGGTTGGGTGAAATGTTGGGCCTCATTGACCATGGTTTGTCTGTCCTTGAACATGTGGTGGGAGTGCGGCGATGGCCGCATGGACATAGGCCAGCAACACCAACAGCTGGCAGTCAACATGGATGTAATAGGACACCAAGGTGCTCCCATAGTGGCAGTTCCAACCCCAGCACTACTGGGGGGTGTTGTCCACACCAAACCACAGCAGGCCACGTGCATGTGGCCCTGACCAGTCCTAGGAGGGACCTTGTTCCAGCAGACATCTGTCATCATCAGGGGAGAGTAGCACATCAAGGCCTGTACCTGGACATGCCCATGGAACTCCTGGCAGGCACAGTCCATGAGTCCATGGCCAGAGGCATTGAACTGCACACCTCGGCAGGTATGGTATGCAGCTGTCCAACAAATACCTGTATGGGGCAGCCACATGGCAGAACTGTGTGAATGCATATCCACACACTATATGAACACACCTAGGGCAACCCCATACCTACACACACCACATCACCATGCCAATTTCAACTAATTACACCCCTCACCCACACACATGGTGTCAAATGTATGGCTTGGTCTCTGGCAAACCATCAACACACCCTGTGCATATGATGATACCTATGCCTCAACCCTGTCATCCATAACATCAATGCAGGGACAGGCTAATATGGTTCTGATGCACACAGTGACTGTACTACAGTGTACCAATGTACTGCAGTGTAACATGTTGTCAGGAGTAATGTTAAATGTATACATGTCAGGTACTGTAGCTGTTCAGCAATGATGCATTATAGCTGTTAGTAAGACTGGGTGATTGTGGTCTCCATAATGTTATCCATTTGTGTTGTAAATATACATCTGTCAGCAGGAGGATGGTCTGCAGTCATATTCCACAAGGGGTACGACACCAGGGTGAAACCATGGCTGTGACATATCCGGGGTACAGTTGAACACATGTCACAGGTTTGTATAACAGTTATTGCCTCTGCCACATGAACAGGTGATCCGCTGGGACATGTATAATCAGCAACCTGATGTAGACCCATCCACACATACACACACACACTTAATTGGCAACACTGGGACTAGACCCCTACCTAGTTATGTAGTGCTACTGAAGTGTGTGGCTTTCATTGCACACACCACATAGTGTTTAGGGTGAGGTGTGTTCCAGGTTACATGCTACATGCAGAAAATCCCCAGACATGTGCAGTATGGTAATGGGGGATGTAATGGTTGTATATGGATAATACATAGTGTGACATACCATCATATACACATTAACAGACACATAACAGGCAGACACACATCCAAGAGACCTGGGTCTGTCGGTGCTAACTAACTTGTCAGTGTATCCAATGTGTTACAGGTAGGCTGCACACGGCACATGCATAACTGGGCTGGATTGCAGTATCAGTTACCTGTATGGTTGATGGTGACAGTGGTCACCATACAGTAGTACATGGGACATATACCGGGTGTACCATGGTGTAATGACAGTGTACACAGCACCCACATCCCATAGTGGATATCGTACTCACTGGAACCCATGATGACACTCTGACATACCCACAATGACACATTTCCCACGCATGCGATACAACCCATTGTATATCCCAACAGTGGTACTACAGGGATATGCATCTAATGTACATGCCACAGGCATAGTAGGGTGTTGCATTGCCATGCCTCACCTATGGGCAGCAACAACACTATCTGTACTACTGTGTGGCAATGAACATTGTAATAGGAGTATGTAGCCTTGGAATTCTCTACCCTATAGATATACAGACATGCACACATACACACACTTGCCAGAACTCAATGGGTATCCCATGCCTATCGACCCATTTGTATAAAACTGTTGTGCTGGTATTGTAAGGCTCATGTAGCCATTAGGAAGAGGAGCATAACAGGGTACATGTAATGTCTGATACAGCAGCAGCCACATCTTACTATGGCAATGGGTGTTGCAGTGGTTGTTAAGGCCCTCATGGTATTCCCAACTACAGGTGTAATAACACACAGACACTGCTATCCTCAGTAATGCACATGTACACATGTGTCAGTACTGGGGTGCATTGCTGCAGATGGTCATAGGTGTGTACCTGGCTATTGTCCATGGAGACATGGGTAGTGTAAGGGATGTGGGTATTGTATGGGATGTGTATACAGTAGTATCATGCCACCGGCCATGTGCCAGCAGGCAATCTATCAACAGACACCACTGTGGTGACCCTCAGGGTAAGAGTGACATGCATCAGCCAATCCCCTGGGTACCTCCTGCAAATGGTCACTGAAGTGATCAAGTTGACATGTATGCAACATGTATTACAACACATGGTTAGTGTCTCTGATGGAGACCTGTACCCAAGCATGTTCTGTTGACTGTGGTAGTGTAGTGGAGGTACCCGTGGCATGTGGTGCATACAGGTTGTTGTCTCCTATATGTCCCAGTTATAACACAGCTGGGCAGATATGTCAGTGTCAGTCAAGCATAGGTTGCCTGTATGTATCCAAGCTGGATACCTGCCATCTGCACATCTGTACAGGAACTGACAAACATCAGCTTGGTAAGTAGCTATGCAGTAGGAGGAATGTGTCAACAGATAGACATTTCACAGCAATATGTATGCCATTATTACATGTTGGAAGGCCTCACTGACATGTGCCGTACAGATGGTAGTCTACAGTTACATTCCATATGTCAGATCATTATCCAGTAGGGATATATAGGGTGACACAACTCAAACACCAGGAATATGAAAGTGAGGGCTCAGAGTCCAGCTATGCCTGCAGGTGTGCCTGTTGTCAGTACTACATTTAGCATTCTACTCTTGCCTGTGAAAGCACTGTCAACATTAGTACCGCCATGATATACTACATGCCAGTGTGAGAGCACAAAACCTGGGTTACTACCCTTGTATGTAACACATTCACATGGATAACAGTGCTGTAAATGTCTTATATACTTGTGTGTCCCAGACATGACACTCACACCCCTTGCTACAGTAATGACAGCAGACAGACGCATGTATTGTACATGGCATTACATACACTTATTACAGATGTCATTACCCTGCTAAGTTATCAGACTGGGATGTGAACACTGGATACCAGGGCTGAGCCATGCTTAGCAGGTGTCAGCATTGCTGCAATTTAACAGCTAAGCAGATTTGCACACTGGTAAGTGAAGCCTACATGGTGTAAGCACCTGTACGTTTAACCGTAGCTTAGCACTGCTTAGCTTTGTGCAAACATGCTTAAAGCTGTTCAAAACTGCCTTAACCACTCTGTATCCAGCAGCCCTTGTTTTGCCCATCAAAAAACTAAACAGCCCTTGAAGGTATTGAACCCAGGATCCTTTACACTATAGTCACAACAGTTAACCACTACATCATGACAGCTGTGAAGATAATGGTTGTTTTCCAATATATCTGTCACTACACATATTGAGTAGTATTGAACAATTGCTTTGACTCCCACAATTGTGTAGTACTTGTTATTGATATTACTGTTGCATCACATATATTGTTATATCTAAATATACACATATCAGATACACACGGTGAGCTACATCTGGGAAGGTATACACAACCTTGATGTTTACACATGACAGGAGTATGGATATAAACATATACGTATGTTGATATATGTCTACATGTACATACACATATATATTCATGCATATGTATGTCTACACATCTGTATAGTGCATCATATATATGGCCATTTGTAGATCTCTTTGTGTGAGTATATATATATATATATATATATATATATATATATATATGTGTGTGTGTGTGTGTGTGTGTAAGTATATATGTATGCACATCCTATGTGTACAGATATACCTATTTATGTTGATATATATGTAGATATCTATAACTATATGTACATGCATATCTAATCAGATATGCCTATTTATGTCAATATATATGTAGATATCCATAACTATATGTGCATATGTATCTATATATCTGTATATGTGTAGACATATATTGCTGTGTATATGTATATATTTGAGTGTTTATATATATATATATATATATATATATATATATATATATATATATATATATATACACACACACACACACACACACACACACACACACACACACACACACATATATATATATATATATACATACACACACACATATATATATATATATATATATATATATATATATATATATATACATATATGTTTACCATATGTCCAGAACATGGAGTGGAGTCCTACCTCAGGACCAATAGTCCCAACCTCTTAGTACAAGGGCATGCCATGCATGTATTGCAGGTATATATGTACACTGTTGCTACTGTAACAGGGGTTGTCTTAACAGACATGTTGTGTGTGGGAGGTCACATCTGTTTTTGAGATGTACTCCATTGGCTACTGACAGACATCCTAGAGACATCATAGTACAGTACTACTGCTAGCACAGTAATGATCCTGTGGACTACAACAGAGATATGACCAATATATGTGGACAGTCTTGGCACTCTGTGGTCAGTCCAGAGGTGTACACAAATCCCCTTCATGCAAGACATATGGACTACGCCTCACAATGTGGATGTTAATAGCCATGTACATAGGTATATCACGTAAATACTGGGCTATATATGCCCACAGAGTTTATGCATTCACACACACCAATCTGCCCTGACACATAATACCCGGAGATGCAGAGGTCACATGGCCACAGACTACCCAGTAGTTAGTGACATACATCTGTACAGAATCCCACTGCTTTGTCAGAAATACACAACAGTTATGGTGGCCTGGCAGCAGTATGTCTTGCAAATAACTGGACATAACAGCACACTGGGTAATTACAGTAGGCTGCTAGGCATGTCATAAAGCACTGTGTAAACTACAAGCAGACTGCCAAAACACTGGACTACATTTTGTATGGTGGAATACACATGTACCTGAAATTATAGCAGGCTCTACACACATGTCACAGCACAGAGTAACAGACACCTGTGAGAAAGTGCATACCTGTAACCAATGTGAACACAGCCACATCCACATATGGTGGCAAGCTTAGTATGACACTATATGGACTGTCTGATAAACACCATCCTGATATGTGCCACTCACACGCTAACCCTACATACACTGGGTCATGACACAGTGTGGTCCAATGCCTGTCTGTGGTATGGGACACGTGTGTGTCTGGCCCTACAGACATGTGAGCCAATAGGGTACCATACACTGGAGCAGCATGTAGCATCAGATAGAACAGGACCAAGAACAATGGCACCTACCACAGTCTGTGCAAAGCCCAAGGTATGTATGCACAATACACATACTGTAGACAATCACCATAAGTACACAGACCCCAGTATTGTACACACAACTGCAGAATGCCCAAGTTATGTCCTCAGAAACAACCCCTACTATACATAACATGTCTAGCAGTCTGATATCTGAATGGCTTGTTCAGGTATGATGTCAATAAATAATGGTGTACAAAACATACACTCCTCTTACTGCATGACATGTGTACAAAGGTTGACAAACTGGTGGCTGAAGCTACAAACACTGGCCCAATATTGGCATATTACTGTGATAACCTCATACATTTATTATCATACCAGGGTTTGTTGTGACATATGTCCTATGAGGAATATGACGTCAGTAAATCTCATGGCTGTCACCATGTACTGACTGCAATCCTCACACTATGCTTCTGCAATTCTCCGATAGATGTTCTGCAAGTAACACAAGAAACAAAAGGCTTCACACACTGCCCAGTCTGCAGATAACCCTACAGATGGGAGTTTCCTCAAACACATAACACTGTCATGACAGGTATTAAATCATGTAGACCAGTCATATCCACACACACCCTGTTAAACCGACATTACTCCAAATGCAGAAGAGCAACACTTACATTCTGTAGTCATATCTGGCACATCCCCCTCCTCTCTGTTGGCCTGTTTCCACAGTGTATGTTGCTAGAGGTAAATCCCAATACCATCTGTGATGCTGTTTGCCAAACACCAGATTTAGGTCCTGCTCACAGTGAATGAAAAGGCCCAACACCAACATGATGTTCCTAGATATTGGTGTGTGTTTTCATGCAATTGGCTATGGGAATGTTACCACAGCTGTTCCATGTGCAATCAGCTACAGGGGGACTGGAATTTGTGCATACGCCATCAGCTGATCATGAGCATCACTTCCAAAGCACAAGATGCTGCCTAAGCAAAGCAGGTGTGCTTCTCCACATTCACCAGAGAGGGAGTGAGAGAGACAGACAGAGACAAAGTAAGTCAGGGAGGGGGTGGGAGCATAAAACCTAAGCATGTTTGTGTCACACACCTACGAGTACAGGGTTTCAAACCCCTGACTGACTTTGCATTGCTATCACTTGTCTATGCAGTTATTGCATGCACCACATTGCTTACATGTTGGGGAGCTCTCCAAAGGTATATCTGATGGTGAGTGACATCTATAACAGTGATATAGTAGCGATAAGGTAGGTGTAGTACATGTGCCTGTTCACATGAATAGGTGTCAATGTCAACACAGCCACACTCTTTTATGGACTCACACACATTGACACAGTTGACAGCATCAGGAACAGACTTCCTAACTAGCTAGTTTGCCACAATACATTAATGCACAGGTATCACGACCACCACAGGGGTATCCGTATGTTATATGGGCAAAGGGTATGAGAAGGTGTCTGACATCAGACAGCATGCTTCAGTAGGCCAATGGTAGTTGTAGTGAGTGTGAATGTGGTTGAAAGCATCATACTCCACACACACAGACACAGGGTGTCAGCACTGACATACATGGGTGCATTGCTTCAGGGGGTTGTAGTGGTTGACTGTGCCAGAAGGCTGTACAAGGCTATGTGAAGGGTATACCTTGCCATCAGACCACATGACAATGGTCTGCAGTGGGGCTCAGGGGTGTAGTGTCTGGATTGGCCCACACAAGTGGGTATTGTATTCACTATCCAGTCACCTGGGTTACTATTGTGTGTGGCCAGTGCTGTACAATGCTTGCCATGTACATGTTCTGTAGTCCATGACATGGACAGTGTCTGGGATGTGCACACGTCCCATATATATGTTCAGTGACATGTGGAACTATACCTGGGGTATCTGGCCCATGTTGTGTACACAGATTGTTATCATTAGATGTGCCAGTCCTGGCCTCATGTTGCAGGAACTGGTAATGGACACCAGGTTGACCCTGCACCTATACTTATAGCATGATACAAGCATTATCTGGTGTCAGTGGCATCTGCCCATACAGGGCATGTGTTTAAGGCATGGTATGTCCTTTGTGGGTCACATTTGATGGTACCACAGTTGTTGCAGGTGTCCAATGGGGAACATAGTCAAGACACACTGTTTGCAATTATGTGCCTGTTGTAGTGATGGGACAGGGTGCCATGCCCTCTGTAGTCCACTGCAATCACACTATGGTTACTATCTTTGGGCAATATGCACGATACTACCAACAAAGCAATTGTTGCCTAGGAAAGCGTGTGTGTGTATGACACATGGGTTGAGAGTGCTCTCTGGGTAATACAATGGTTGCTTACTTTGTTTGCCAGGCCTTCATGTCACATGTAGGGGTATAGATGGCACCCCAACCTCTCAGCTATTTCACATCTGTTATCCTTGTAAGGTGGACATTGTGACATATAATAGGCCCACCATATAAGAAATTTGCAAAACCCACTCCACAATGAGTCCAGTTGTTACATACTCACAGCCACCTCCACATAGGATATGAATGACACACACACACACACACACACACACACACACACACACACACACACACACAGTTGCCACGTCTGGGATTGGAACTACTACCTAACTAGTTTATCACACTACAGCATTAGGCAGTTAAGAAGGCCAATGGAGGTTGTATTGACTGTGAATGGCCTTAAAATCATTGCTCCTTATACAGACAAACACACAAGCATCCACACTTGCCATGTCTGGGAGTAGAATTCCTACCCAACTAGTTTATCACATTACAGTATTATGCAGTTACAGGAAGTGCCGCAGAGATTACTGGGCTACTCCTTCCCCAAAAGTGTATTTCAAAGTGAATGACATCGGCAGGCTTGCCAAAGTAGGACATTTGAATTATAGTGGGTGTGACTAGCCTAAAAGGCATTGTCCCCTACATGGACAAACACACACACACAGTTGCCATGTCTGGGATTAGAACTCCTACCTACCTAGTTTACTACACTACAGCATTATGCAGTCATACGATGTGCCACAGAGATTGTTGGGCTACTCCTCTCCCAAAGGTGTATTTCAAAGTGAATGACATCAGCAGGTTTGCCTAAGTAAGGCATTTGAATTGTAGTGAGTGTGACTAGCCTAAAAAGCATTGATCCCTACACAGACTCTCTCTCTCTCTCTCTCACACACACACACACACACACACACACACACACACACACACACACACACACACACACAGTTGCCACATCTGGGAATCAAACTCCTACCTAACTAGTATATCACATTACAGCATTACGCAGTTATAGGACATGCCACACAGATTACTGGGCTACCCTTTCCCCAAAGATGTATTCCACAGTGACTGATATCAGCAGGCTTGTCATAGTTGGGCTATGGGGAGGGTAGTGTGTGTGTGCATTGGCCAGACTCATTCATCTAGAGGTAGACACACCACACTTAGGCACACTCAGGTTTACATTCTGCAGGTATGTGTATACAACTGCAAGATTACTACTGCTTTGTGCAGTCATGTTGCACAGTTAGCACTAGCACCACAGAGTCTATAATGCTGAGGCATACCAGAGGCTAATTTCTAGGGTGAGTGACATTTACAGATCATGTGGTTGTAGCCATTTGGCTGTGTGCTGGGTGGGAAAGGCCTCATGATGGAAGGCTCTTTGTCACTGTCACTCTCTTCCACACATCTATGTATGTGTACTTTTGGCATATTATAGTGTGCTGTCCTTGGATATATATGTGTGTATTCCTATACAATGTGTGTGCAAAGCATGACTGGTGCATACTGTGGAGTGTATACACTAACATATGCAACTGTCAGATATGTGTTGTCTGCTGTTGTTGCCAGACATGGGCTTCATTTCCTTAAGTGTGTGAGCATGCCCAGTATGACCTTTCAGTATTTTGTTGTCTGACATTGCTTGGCAGATATGTATCGTCCACTGTTGTTGCCAGACATGGGCTTCATTTCTTTAAGTGTGTGAGCATACCCAGTATGACCTTTCAGTATTTTGTTGTCTGACATTGCCTTCATTTCTTTAAGTGTGGGAACATGCCCAGTATGCCCTTCTGCAGTAAATGTGTGGATCCATTCCAGGTAGATTGTACTCCAGTGCAGTCTTTTGTGTTCTACACCTACAGCTAGCAAACTGTTTCTGCAGGATATCTGTAGATCAGCTGGCAATATGGGGTCAAACTGGGCAAGGGATAGTGGGTACTGTAGGTAATTGTGTCTGTGCTGCATCTGCTACATGGCCCTGGTGTTAGCAGAGATATTCAGACATTTGTAGTGTTATACACTGTAATGTTTTATGTCCTCAAGTACTGTCAGGTAGACATTTTTGTCCTGGGGAACACAGGGTGAATGCAGCTGTGTCCAGTATTGTGGTCAAATGCCTACATATTCCTGCAAACTAATGCCATTCTGGAGGGGGAGTGGCAGACATTTGCTGCTGGGTCTGTGTAACCGGTTCAGCACCTTAGTAGAGTGGTTTCAGAGGATCTCATACTTGTACATCCATTGATGTGACAGTATGGCCTTATCTTGCTGTGGCAATACATCACAGCTGTACAGATTCACACAGGTTACCCAGAGGCAAGGTCATAAGTCAGGACATTACCCCTATTGTGGTTTACGGGCAGGGTTGTAGCCACCCATTTTTGTGTTTGCAGCCAGGGATAGTATGTGCACACGGCTGTGTTTCGGACTTTGCACATTCCATGCTGCCCATGCTCCCACCCCCCATTCTATTATTCTATCCTCTTCAATACATTACGCAAACATTCTCTGATACTTTCCCTATAGTTATCACCTCGTTACAGCAGTGTATTGGTGTTGGTCCACAGTTCATGCAGTGGGACACAGTGGACATGTTACTGTGGTTTGTCCACATGGCCTTGCATATGGGTTATGTGAACTGTGTTATGTTGTCATTTGGGAGTCCATGACATAACATACATTGGGAGTATGCGTGAGATGCAGGCCTTAGGCAGAGGACTGTAGGCCATTTGATAGAGATGCAGGACAGCTGTAGCAGGCTGTTGGATTCTGTCAGTCCTACCGTACCAGACTGCCATACAGTATATTGCCCTGGGGTGACAGGGTAGGTGTGCTAGGTGTTCATGCCAATACTTTCTGTCAGTATTGATCAGGCGGTGTGGATGATGGCAGGGTGCTGCTTACAGCTAGGGAACCACATGCATGGGACTCCTGCAGTGCATGCTGCATTCTTTCACTATTGCCATATACAGGTGGGGGTCATATTGTACCCATTCCCAACAGCAGGGATAAGACCGTAGAGGTACCAGTGGGTGGTAGTTGGGTGAGCTGGGTGCATGTGTGCTATGGCCACTACTTGCATCTGACTCACAGATATGTATGGGGCATTCCACTTATGCTGGCTTGTGCAGGGACATCAGCTGTTTCTCAATACATCATTCCTATGACCTTTGTGATCTGTGAGTGTTTGGCCAGACAACATCAGTATTCCCTACTACAAGCCCAGATAATGTGATGCAAACTTGTATGTACAATTTCAAGGGTGTGTCCATTTCATGCTTACACATTATACACTGTCTGTCTGGGGTACTTTCCCTCTGTACTGCTTGTATATCTGGCCCAACAGTCATGCCATGAACATTTTTCAGATGGTGACACATATTACCTCCCTACATTTACAATGGCTTACTACTAGAATGTGTTATACTGGGGAGCATTGTGTTTGGCACTGCAGTTGTTAGGACATGGCCCTGTCATCAGCAGTACTGGGCAATGACCACCAGGTCAAATCTCACCATGCATACATACTGACCACTCTCACACAATATGAAACACACACCAACCTAACACACACATACCTGCATATTGTACAAATGCTATAATCTATCCTGCTACCTTGGCCACCTCAGATAATCTGTGCTCCACTGGTATTATACCTAAACATACATGTTACTACATTTCTACATTGGATTGGGGGGCACACCTGACTGTCACTACATTTCTACATAGGATTGGGGTGGCACGCAGGACTGTTTGTACATTTCTACATAGGACTGGGGGGGGGCACCAGACTTTTACTACATTTCTACATAGGATTGGGGGCACACACCTGACTGTTTCTACCTTTCTACATAGGATTGTAGGGGCACACCAGACTGTTACTACATTTCTACATAGGATTGGGGGGGCACACCAGACTGTTATTATGTGTCTACATCAGATGGGGGGCATACTGGACTGTTACTACATTTCTATATAGGATGGGGGGGCACACTTGACTGTTACTACATTTCTACATAGGATTGGGGAGCACACAGGACTGTTACTATGTGGCTACATCGGAATGGTGGGTCAAACCAGACTGTTACTACATTTCTACATAGGATTGGGGGGCACACCAGCCTGTTTCTATATTTTTATATAGGATTGGGGGGGGCACACCAGACTGTTACTACATTTCTACATAGGATTGGGGGGGCACACTGACTGTTTTTAGCCGCCCACTCTAAAGCTAAAAACACAGCATCAATGGGACCAGACAGTGTCCCGGGCTGTGTGCTACATGAACTCCAAGAGGAACTAAACCCACACATAAGGCTGCTGTTTAATCTTGGCCTTACTACAGGATACGTACCCAAAGAGTGGCGTACGGCAACAATGGTCCCACTTCACAAAGGCGGTGCTTCTACGGACCCTGGAAATTACCGCCCCATAAGCTTGACGAGCCTGGTCTGCAAAGCTATGTAGAAGATCATTATGGAACTCATAAACAAAGACATTGGGGACCTACAGACATTGGATCCTACCCAATTTGGCTTTGTCAAGGGCAGATCCTGCATTTTGAACTTGGTCGACTTTTTTGAAACAGTCACTAAGGCCATTGATGAGGGTAAGGCAGTTCACACAGCCTACCTTGACCTTGCAAAAGCCTTTGACACAATACCCCACTCGGGCATCATAGACAAACTCACCAGCCTAAATGTAAACCCATATGTCACAAGATGGGTTGCAAACTGGCTCAAGGACAGAACCCACAGGGTCAGAGTTGCTGGAGCTATGTCAGACTCTAAGCCGGTCACAAGCGGTGTCCCACAGGGCTCAGTCCTGGGACCCCTCTTGTTCGGCATTTATTTTTCCGAGTACAGGCAAACATAGGAGGATTGTGGCTGACAAAGTTCGCAGATGACTGCAAACTGGGTGCCATAATTGATACTCCAGCGGACACAAACATCCTTCAGAGAGGCCTCATAGAAATGGATAGTTGGTGCCAGAGCCATGGCCTTAAGCTGAACGCCAAAAAATGTATAGTCATACCCTTTGGGAAAAACAAGGTACCCACAAATTACCACATAGGTGGTAATCCATTAAGTACGGAAGAGGTAATCAGGGACCTAGGGACCCAGGTTGACAGTAACCTCTCATTTGACACTCACATTGCCAAAGTGGTTAGGAAGACCTTCTATATTGCCCACCTTATCATGAAGGGTTTCACATCTAGATCAAGAGAGGTCATTGTGCCCCTATACTCTTCTCTTATCAGGCCAATGATTGAGTACAATGTCCCATTTGGGATGTATCTTACCCGACACTTGCAGCAGTTGGAAAGACCCCAAAAGTTCCTCACCAAGAGGATAAAGGGTCTTAAACATATGTCATATGCTGCCCGACTGAAAAAACTCCAGCTCTATTCAGTCGCATACCACCTACTCAGAGGTGATCTGTGCCTGACATACAAGGCCATGTCCAATCTGGAATTAATGGACATGCTCCACCTCAGAAAATCCAAATCCATCAGATCTACGAGAGCAAGAGACTTAAACCTCAACACAGAAATAAATAGGACGTGCTGGAGGGACAGATTCATAACCCAGAGGCTTCCTACACTCTGGAACAGAATCCCAATCCATGTTAGGCAGAGCCCCTCACTAACTCTATTCAAGAGAAATCTTGACGAGTGGATGGGAGATCATAGGTTTACCCCGGGGGTCATCTCTGTGTCACTACTAGACAGAGGCACAGTAAACTAAACCCTAAATGGGCATAGTATTCTCATCCTAAGGGGTGGTGAAAGCCACACACACTCTGGCTAGGCTTATAAATGCCCTAGGGTAGATAGCCTAGTATGAACCTATGAACCTATGAACCTATGAACCTATGAACATGTCTACATCAGATTGGGTGGGCACACCAGACTGTTTCTACATTTCTACATAGGATTGGGGGGCACACCAGACTGTTACTTTATTGCTACATAGGATTGAGGGGGGCGCACCTGACACTTGTACACATTTGCTATGACTGTACTGGTATGTCAGGTACTCCATTTAATTCTGTATTCTAACCTATCATTCTGACTAGAGACATATCAGTGTACTACAGGTCTTAGGTATGATTGACCTACATATCAGTTTCTGACTTCTTACCCTTCAGAACTAACATCCCACTGCCTGACCTGATGTAATCTGTCTGTGTAGGCCTGGAAGGGGGAGATTACCCATAGCCATCATTCAGAGGCCTTAGCACAGCCTTTGTTTGTGTTTGTCTACACCTGTCTGGCTCGCTGAGACTGTTGCTGGGTATGTCAACCTCCCTGACTGGCATATGTGCATTATATGCACACACATGTGGCCCAGCACATTTCCTGCAGTGAGTTTTGTCACCATGTGTGGTACTGGCTACTATGGTGACACCAGTATTTGTTACAGATCTCATGCTGCCACTATAGGTGTTTACTATCTGCTGGCATCCCATTCAGCCACCCGACTCCCTAGCATGCTCACATCCATACCATAGATACAAGTAACAACACATATTACTCCATTCGGCAATTAGTAAGAAGAGTGACTTACCTTGTGGGTGTGCAAGTATTGAGTATGGTGCTGGAGGGCTGTCTATGTCAGATGCACATAGTACACTCCCTATAAATGGTTGAACACAGGTAGTGTCATGTTTGGCATCACTTTTACTGTATGTGCAAGTCAAAGAGAGGTGTCATTCTCTGGGTCCCTACTGTGTCAGTGTATGTGCTATGTGTTTCCTCTTTGCCAAGGCCAGGGTATACTGGGCATGCCTCCTTCTGCCTACTGGGGCAGGCTCAGGTCGTTCCTCCTCCGAGTCACTCTGTGCCTGTGCAGGCCTTGGCAATGGTGGGGGGGTGGTGTGGCCCTGACCCTGCTGTTCCTGCTGCAGCAGTTTCTTCAGTATCATATTGTGTAGTATGGCACATACAATGACAATTTGAGTACATATAGCTGGTGAGTACTGCAAGGCTCTACCAGTTGTGTCCAGGCACCAGAACCATCAATTGAGCATCCTAAACACATGCTCTATTATAATTCTGATCTGTGCATGTGCCTCATTATGTTGGTCTTGTTCGGGTGTGTATGCATTTCTGATGGGTGTCATCAGCAACGGCTCCAGTGCATAACCAGCATCCCCCACTAGGTGACCATAAGGGATGTCCCCATTGGCAAATCTCTGGTACAGCTACATCAGATGCCAGATGTGGGAATTGTGATAGCTTCCAGTGCAGCCAGCACACACATTCATTATAATGCCCTGGGCATCACACACAACCTGGCAGTTGATAGAGAGGAAGCCCCTGCGGTTGATGTAGACCCTTTCCCGCTCACCGGGTGGTGGTTTGATGTGTATGTGTGTGCAGTCTATAGCACCCATTACCTCAGGGTATTCTCCTATTTGGTGGAAGAGAAGCATATTGCTGCCCAATGTCTCACGGGTGTTGGGGAAATATACATGGTCACCTGCATGCACTGACATGGCATCCAGGAATTGGTGGAGTACCCTGGATGCTGATGTCTGTGAGATCCCTATGATATCCCCAGTTGGCCTTTGGAAGGTAAGTGTGGCTAGTATTTTTACGCTTACACATACCTTGGTATCCACTGGGATGGGTTCCCCTCTGTTAGTTCTGTGTGTCAGGCGTGGTCAGTACAGTTCAACAATTTTCTGAAGGAAGTTCCTATCCACCCTATAGCACTCCACTATCTCCAGCTCATGTAGCCCCTGGTAGGTTACCCTGGGTCTGTACACTCTTCTCCATCTTTTCACTGTGGGTTGGTCGACAGCATTCTCATCCCACCACCCTCAGCCTCTTCCACATGTTGATGTATGATAGCAACTGCAGCCTCTATCATTTTGTTGTTTTTGTTTGTTAAACTTTCCCTGCTTGTATACACCAGTGGTGTAGAGTATGTGGGAAAAAACAGAAGGAAAGGTGTTCGCTTAGTTTATAGTAGTGTTCTGGACTGGGCTGGTCTGCTGCCTGTGTAACTGGCTGATTCTGATACATTTCACCTGCCAGCTATGCTAGTTCTCCTTGATTACCTTCCTACTATTGTTTTCTCTTCCCATTGCCTTGCTGTTTAAGCCTGGGAGCATGCTGCGCAAACACAGTGCTCAAATGTGCACAGAGCTGCTATTTCCTGGTTTACTTTTTTTCCTTTAAAACACGGTGCACGTTGCGCACACATGCTTAGGCAATGTAAAGAGAGCTAGGCAGCCTCAGACACACCACTTGCTTAGCTCTGCTAAGCTAAGGGCAAACCTGAGCTACAGGGCTCCAATCTGCTTACAGTATACCTGACACACACCCCCGTGATGTCACCTAACTCCTAGGCTTGCACCAAGCTATTCCTCTACTTACAGTGTTGGGTGCTGACTAGCATTGAGGGGAAATCTGGGATTCAGTATCATTCCCCTCATTTGCATAGGATTGCCTGCTAATGCATAGTTACAGGTCCCACGCTGAGCCTCCCCCCTTAGCAACCACTATTCACTGGCCATGTTGTCTTCTGCCTGCCATTGAGTATAATAGCAAAATAGTGATTTTGGTTAGAATGCTTATTTCAGGTTTTTTTTTATTTTTCTCCCGATCCCATTTGCACACTGCTGCCCTACATTTAAACAGCCGAAATCGGCTAAAAAAAGGAAAGTTATTATTATTTTTTTAAAACTGTTTTCCATGCGAATGGCCATATATTTGGCCATTGGCATACTTTACACGTTCTATACGGCTTTATTTGGAGATGTTTTGGCTCCGTTTTATAGTTTGCAGAAATGTACTCGGTTACTAACCGAGTACATTTTTGCAGATTACACTAGTCCTGCACGGCTGGCTGCCAGCTTCCTGGATCGCAAAGTCAACTCATTTGCATGGTTTTCACCTGAAAATGTGGTAATTTGCATCCAGGAGCTGTGTCCGTGCTGGAATAGTGCAGGATCGCTCATGCACGTCCCTCCAGCTTATTCCTGGATCACACGGCAGACATATTGCCTCCTGTTGCTCCTGCACTGTTCCTGCACACCGTGCAGGGCTTGCTGAATCCGGGGGATTGTTATGATTTAAGTCACTATAAATATGTAAATCTTTATAGTAACTACATAGAAAGACATTTGTTGTATGACACCTTATGATTCTTTTGCTCTACATTTGAAGCAGAGTTTAAACAGACTATCTTGTCTCATGGCTTAATTTGATTTAAATTTGTTTATGCCGATGTATATTACCTGTAGTTATTTGTTAATGAATGTGTTTGTGATCTCTCTGTTCGACAGGATGATTTATACTTCATAAAATTTCACCATAACGGCTCAAATTATGCCTAAAAGGGTACAAGGAACACTGCATCTACCCGGTTAATAAATGGTTGGTAAATAAATAAATATCTTGCCATCCTGCCATAAAGACGTCATAGAGAAGCTGAACGTCAGGATCAGCTTTACCAGGCACCTTTCTATTCCTGGAATGTATCTATGGTTATTGCTAATCTTTTTCCAGTAAAGATTGTTTACATTCCTTCAGATGCTTGGAGTTGATACTTATGTAGCATTGTTAACATTTTTTTTTATGAGCATGTGCCTTATGTAAGGATTTCATGAATTTAATTTTCAGTATCTTGCAATTAGAATCAAGAGTAATTTGTTACCCAACACATGATCATGGAGCTTCAGCATTCAAATACTGTCAATAATACTTCCTTTTCACGATGAACATGAGTCATTGACTATGCTAATGGTCAACATGCATAAATCCGTCCTAACTCCCCAACAAAGAACTGCTCCTAGTTCATGTTTACCAGCATCAGTTTTTATAGTGATATAGACAAGTTACTGGCATTTTATTTTAACATCAGAACAATTGGAGCTAACATCTTTAGTAGTTCAAAACTTTATTCGTGATCAGCTAACAAACTCCATGCTGCATCATGCTGTAACAGCTTTCAAATAAGAGAACGAGAGAGAGAGAGAGAGAGAGAGAGAGAGAGAGAGAGAGGGAGAGAGAAGATAATGGTACCAAGGAAATGGGCTAAATAAATATGTGAAATATACTGGCAAGCATTGTTTTACAGGGTACGATTGGGTAGGTTGCATAAATGATTTTAAGGACTTGCTGCTGGTATGTACTAAGTGGATTTCCTGATACTGGGAGCAGTGGTAGGGATCTAAATAATGCACTTGCTCATTGATGCATTGAAATTTTTAATGTTTTTTTTTTTTTTTTTAATTAGTAAGAATGCTATTGCGTATGCTAACTTGGTAAACTGGTTAAATAACTGGGCTTTTGAACTTGTTAATGGCTGTGACACTCAGATGTGGGTTGCTGCAGACAATTTTCTTTGTTTGTGCCATGTTGGGCTCTGTGATTTAAAACATTTATACATCAGTATGAAAAAATAACCTCATGGATTCCAACAATGAAAAAGATTATTATAAACCACTAAGAACTTTATCTCTCAGTATAAATTTAAACTTCTTCATAGTGAACACACACACCAAACTAAGCCAGTTAAATAAACCATGTTAAGACAACTAAAAATGAAATATTAATAAAACTACTCTAAAACAGCAGGTTCATCTTAAAGACCACTGTTTCAATAAACGTTTAGGCTATGATTAAGTAAAATCCTGACTGCTCTTGCTAATTACCAACACTGGTTGTTCAGTTAAGGCAAGGGATAAATATATGGCTCAGAGACAGGTATGGTAGTACCGAGAAAAACCTCAGTACCTACTCATTAGCATGTCTCTGAATAACAATTTCATACCTGACATCACTAATATTCTTCTAGTGGCCAATGCATCGTGTTAGCAAAGGAAGCCCCTTACGTGTGCACACAAAAATGTATTTATTATTTATTTATTTGTTTGTTTGACATTTGTTAACCGGGTATGTCTGACTGAGCTAGGACCCATTTTCAGCTGAGACCCGAGGAGAAAAGCTCCACATTAAGATACAATGTTGTGTACAACAAATTGTACGACAAGAATGAAACATTCTAAGACTGGAATAACAGATGTTAGCAAAAATTTAGGTACAGATCAACATATGGTAGCAAAAAGTTGTTGCAACCAAAGATAAATTTAAAAATGAAAACTTAATTTCTAAAGGAAAATAAAAAGTAGGATGCATAGGAAGTGGAGTTTGAGAGTGATGAGAGATCAGTAGGAAGAAAAATAGTATAGTATAGTGTAGCGAAAGTAGTAGGTAGGGAGTGGAGAGAGGAAGAATCTCCAGGTAAAGAATACTAGTAAGCATTTAGGTGGAGGAGAGAAGGGAAGAGGGACGGGAGGGTGGAAGATTAATATAGAGTAGTAAGGGTCGAAGGGACTGAGTCAGTTTTTAGCTGGTATTTTGGCATGAGCAGATTCTAGAGTTTAGTTGTGTTTCTTTCAATGCCTTTTTGAAGCTATGAGTGCTTGTTCCAAGCAAGGGTAGAAGTGTAGCTGTATAGCTCCTGGCTGATAGTTTTTTTTTGGTTTATAGATATCCCAGATGAGCTTGGAACGTGCACACATACTAGCAGACATTCACACATACACTTTCATTATCAATCAAGACCGGCCTCCATGATAGATCACATTCACACACACACACACACACACACACACACACACACACACACACACACACACACACACACACACACACACACACACACACACACACACACTCATTTAGACTCTTGATTCCCTATGTAATCCTATTAGTGTGATCACCCAAACAGACATAGACTCACCCACAGACATACACAAGCACTCTTATATTCATACAGTCTTATTCATGCCCTTGTAAGCATGGGCAGACATCAGCACACAAATCCCATCCCTACATATTTGCTGAACTTACCTGCACTGCGGGTACTCCCATAGGAGAGAGTGGGTGACCACTGTGATTTTAAAGAAGTCACTCTTTCCTCCTAGACTGAAGTTTTATTCAAAAACCACTCCTCAACTCCTCAAAGGCAACCAAAAAATTGAAAGTTCCACTGACCAGCACTATAAACGTTGTCCTTCGCCAAATTCCCAGTAATAATCAAAACATTTCACCCTTTGATTGAAAATAACAAGGTTTTAATAAATTCAAAGAGTAGATAAAATAAACAAATGCAAAATAACCAGATTTAGCGCGCTTTTGTCTCGTATCATGAGACTTCCTCAGAATCAACAGTGATCCATTACCAACTGTTTAAATACCCTTGAATTGTGGCTAGCAATCAATAAATTGTCATAGCAATAAATCCAAGCACTTAATCACAATAATATAACCATATAATCCCAAAATAAACTTCAAATACAATACACTTCAAATTAAATAGTATCATGTTGTGTATCCTAAGCAAAAACTCTGTACTAATTGTACAAATAGGGTATATCTTAAAAAACATCGATATTCTTAAAAACGAGAAATGTGTTAACCTTAAATAATAAAAATGTAGATGTAAAAGGTATAATAAATAAATATAAATACCCCTGCAGACTAAAAAATGTGAAATATACATATAAATATAATGACAACACAAATACCTATAAAATGAACAATTTAAAATACTATATGAAAAGAAAAAATAAAATATTTTAATATTATAATTATAAATTATTTGAATTGTAAAATTTATTCATAAGTATATTTTGGTTGTAAGTGTGTACATGAATACATTTGAAAATTATTTGGGATCCAATGCCAATATTTTCAAGGCAGGCTTTAGAGAAATATGGTCATTCATGCCAGAATAAGAGCATGAATCCAATCTAATTTGCCATATCATTTCACAATATTCTAAAAAAGTCTCCCAATCTCCACCCCTCTCCCTTTTATTCACTTCTTCTAACACCCAACATTTTATATTTGTGTTTTTACATTTTAGTGTATGCCTGAAAAGTGCATTATTTTCATTCTTTTTGTTAATGTCTCTTATATGTTCATAGATTCGGGTTCATAAATTCCTTTCTGTTTTCCCCACATAATAGGCCCAGCAAGTTTTACAATATGTGAACTATACCACTCCTTTGGTATAGCAGCTGGAATAACTGTAACTTTTCAATCTAAAACCAATTCCAGGAATAATTAATTCTTTTTCTCCAGCTAAAAATGGACACCGACAAGGTGATTGTACTTCTGGTACTTTTTACTTCAATAAAGTACGACCTTCTAGAACCTGAACTTCGACTACGTTGATGTTTTGCCACCAAGGCAAGCAGAGCTCCTTAGCAGAGCCACATTTAGATTGTTTTGCCTGCTTTTCTGTGTGTTTCATCTTTGATTTCTAGCTGTCACACTAGCGGTTCCTCTCAGCAGGCGACCTGACCAGCTGGAACTACGACCTGTATACGAAGCCTTTCTAAAGGCTTTACTCAGCCTTCAACCACAAGCACTCGGGTACGGACAGCCTTTCTCAAGGCTTTACCGGTAGCCCAGCTTCTTCACCGACATCCCACCATACCTTTATTAAGGCAGCCTACCTGGTCATCCATTTATTCTTGGCTTCCCTAGGGTATTTTATTCGTGGACATTTTTCCTCCTCTGCATAGGAGCTTGAATAACCAGGTCCCACAAACAATCATTTTCCTGCTGGTTAATGCTTGGATTTATAATAACATTTAGATGTGACTGCCAGCTCAGTTGTACTTTATTCAACAGGATTTCCAAGTCACATTCTATGGGAGGTCTTAAGATGCATAGCGACTTTATAAAATGACTACAAATCTGCCTATATTGTTCCAAAGCATCGGTAATAAGTTTGATTTTGTAGCAATCACATTCATACATTTGCTGTAAGATCTTTTTAGTGATATTATCACATACAAGGCCTTACAGCCCACACACAGGGCAAGATGTACCATAATACAAGAGTTCAATTTATGTTACCCTTTACTGCCCAAAGACTTGCTCATGAATGCTAATAGCATTGATGAACTCAGATAAAATGTGTTACTGTTTTTACTGAACTATTTCTTGCTTATGCTCCAATAGGAATTTTACATAAAGGTCTTATTCATTACAAGTACAATATGCACCAATAACATCACTTAGTTCTGTAATACCTAAAATAATCTTCCAGTTATTACAAACATTGTTAATACTCCCCAGGATTCAGCAAGCTTTGCACGACATGCAGGAACAGTGCAGGAGCTGCTGGAGGCAATATGGCCGCTGTGCGATCCAGAAATAAGCTCCCGGGAAGTTCATGAATGCTCCTGCACTATTCCGGCACGAACACAGCTCCTGTATGCAAATTACCCCATTTGCAGGTGAAAACCATGCAAATGAGGTGAATTTGCAATCCAGAAAGCCGCCATCCAGCCGTGCAGGACTAGTGTAGTCTGCAGAAATGTAATCGGTTAGTAACAGAGTACATTTCTGCAAACTACAAAATGGAGCTTGTTCGCCTGTTCATACAGCTCTGCATTCTATTTAAACTGTTTTTTGTGTTGATTAACTGTTTTGCACTTTTAAAAAAGTTATTTGTTGCTTAATTCTACCTGTAGGCTAACACACTCAAGTGCACTAGCCGTTTAAAAGCATTTATAGCATTTACTGTCTGTTTTTCTTCTGTTTTCTGCAAAAAAAAAAAAAAAAAAAATCTTGTTTTCCCACCTTACTGAACTAGAATAGTCCAGTCTTCAGAGTTTGCTGACCTCTGGGCTTTGTCTTGGTTCCTGTGCTATTCCATATCCTTATTTGGATAAAAGGAAGCGTCTTTGTTCACCAGTGGGAGTGGGGAGTACTGAGCAGCCTGTTTGTCCCTAGAGGAGTGGTTCCAGCCAGAAACTTGTAGTCTATTGGCCATTTTGGGTCATTTCCTAGCTCTTTTCAGCCCCCTGTAATAAAGCCCGCTTTAGCGAGCTTTTTCGCTTGTATTCAACTCAGCACAGCTCCTCATGGTGTCCTGCAGAGTTCTACAAGCAGCAGAGAGCAAAAGAGTGACTTTTTCCTGATTTAAGTATTTTTTTCTGGCTTTTTGATTATTTACTGCTTAGCGACTGCATTTTCACCTGTTTATACAGCTCAGCATTCTATTTAAACTGTTTTTGTGTTGATTAACTGTTTTGCACTTTTAAAAAAGTTATTTGTTGTTTAATTTTACCTGTAGGCTAACACACTCAAGTCGCTAGCCGTTTAAAAGCATTATAGCATTTACTGTCTGCTTTTCCTCTGTTTTCTGCAAAAGAAAAAACAAAAAAAAAAATCTTGTTTTCCTGCCTTACTGAACTAGAATAGTCCAGTCTTCAGAGTTTGCTGATCTCTGGGCTTTGGCTTGGTTCCTGTGCTATTCCATATCCTTATTTGGATAAAGGGAAGCTTATTTGTTCACCAGTGGGAGTGGGGAGCACTGAGCAGCCTATTTGTCCATAGAGCAGTGGTTCCAGCCAGAAACTTGTAGTCTATTGGCCATTTTGGGTCAATTCCTAGCTCTTTTCAACCCCTTGCTATAAAGCCCACTTTAGCGCGCTTTTGTGTGATTTAGCGCGGAGTTGCCCATAGAGCACCATCGGGCAGTGCCGGTTAAACAAGGTTAAACTGTTTCTGGCTCCGTAAAGTCTGCTTTTCAATTTTTCCCTTAGAACTTCTCTACTTGCAATCTAAACAGTCTATTCTCTATCTCAAAAGCTCAGCACTTGCTCCTAAACCATTTTCATATAGGTAAAGCTCAGCACTTGCTCCTAAAGCATTTTTATATAGGTAAAGTACTTGTATACTAAACAAAGTACCCGGCACTATTAGGTTTTACCTCATATCATGCGTTCCGGCCCCAAAACCCGGACCACTCCACAAAAGGAGGGGGTGTATCCATATTCATAAAGGATACTCACACCTCCAGGTTGGTGGCAACGCATGAAGCTTCGGAAACCATCCAGGTGCAACTAACAATAGGCAAAACTGCTCTACAAATTGTAGCATGCTACAGGCCACCCTCTCAAACTCAGGAACCCCACACAGCCTTCCTGAAGACACTGGAGGGTATAAATGTATCTCCAAACACCATCATATTGGGTGACTTCAACTACCCGAATATAGACTGGGAACATTACTCAAGCCCTAACTTTCTAGCCCAACGGTTCCTGGAGTTCATAAATTCAAATGCCATGGAACAGCTAGTCACTGTTCCCACGAGAGGAGAAAATATACTAGATCTCATTGTCACAAACATGGGGACAAAATGCTCCACACGGAGTATATCCCTCATTGGTGAGATCTGATCATAAACTAATCTCACTGGAAATCCACATCCGCCCCACCCCAAACAAAAGACCATAGTGAAGAACTTCTCTAAAGCAAACTTCACACTACTCAAGACTGGTGTGGTATCCTTCAAGGCCCCTGAGTCAGAGGAAACCACAACCCAAGCTGGAAGCCCTTACAAATGCCTTCTATGAACACCTCCAGGACTGCATGGATCAGGCAATCCCAAATAAAACCAAGACTCTTTCCACAAAGGGCAAGCGTCCAGTCTGGTGGACCCCAGCCATTAACAAACTTTACAATAAGAGGAGAAAGCTATTACATGATAGAACAAAATCCATAAAGGAAGTCACCCCTGATCATTATTAGTAAAAAAATACGAGCACTCATAAAATCAACTAAGGCCAATTTTGAGAGAAAAATTGCCAAGGACAATCATAAGGCCTTTTTCAGCTATGTTAGGAACCTGGGTGGAAACTCACAGATATGCTCAGAATTAGTCCAAAATGATACAAAAATCACTGAACCCACAGACATTGCCAACATACTGGCAGACAGGTTCAGTGCAAACTTCACCCCCCTCCCCCCCTAAAGGAGAGATAACTATCCCAGCCGAGTGTAGCCTCCCGGACATCTCAAATGCGCAGGTGAAAGCTGCTCTCTCTAAAGCTAAAAACACAGCATCAATGGGACGGGATGGTGTCCCCGGCTGTGTGCTACACGAGCTAAATGAGGAATTAAACCCGCACATAAGGCAGCTGTTTAATCTCAGCCTTACCACAGGATACGTGCCCAAGGAGTGGCGTACGGCAACTGTGGTCCCACTCCACAAAGGTGGCGCCTCACGGACCCTGGTAATTACCGCCCCATAAGCCTAACAAGTCCAGTCTGCAAAGCTATGGAGAGGATCATAATGGAGCTCATAAACAAAGATATAGGGACTTGCAGACATTGGACCCGACCCAGTTTGGCTTTGTCAAGGGAAGATCATGCCTTTTGAACTTGGTCGACTTCTTGAAATAGTCACCAAGGCCATTGATGAGGAAAGGCAGTCCATACAGCCTACCTTGACCTTGCAAAGGCTTTCGACACAATACCCCACTCGGGTATTGTAGAAAAACTACCAGCTTAAATGTAAACCCATATGTCACAAGATGGGTTGCAAACTGGCTTAAGGACAGAACCCACAGGGTTAGAGTTGCTGGCGCTGTGTCAGACTCCAAGCCGGTCACAAGTGGTGTCCCACAGGGCTCGGTCCTTGGCCCCTATTGTTTGGCATCTACTTCTCAGAAGTACAGGCCAACATGGGAGGACTTTGGCTGACAAAGTTTGCAGATGACTGCAAACTGGGCGCCATAGTGGAAAGTGCATCGGACACTGATATCCTTCAGAAGGGACTCACGGAAACAGATAGCTGGTGCCAGAGCCATGGCCTGAAGTTAAGCGCCAAAAATGTATAGTCATACCCTTCGGGAAAAACAAGGTAACCCCAAGCTACCATATAGGTGGCAATCCACTAAGCACAGAAGAGGTTATCAGGGACCTGGGGACCCAGGTTGACAGTGGCCTTTCTTTTGACACTCACATTGCTAAAGTGGTTAGAAAGACCTTCTACATTGCCCACCTGATCATGAAGGGATTCACATCCAGATCTAGTGAGGTCATTGTTCCCTGTACTCTTCACTTATCAGACCAATGATCGAGTACAATGCCCCATTCGGGATGTATCTCACCCGACATCTGCAGCAATTGGAGAGACCCCAAAAGTTCCTCACCAAAAGGATAAAGGGACTCCAAAATCTGTCATATGCTGCCACATTGAAGAAACTCCAGCTCTATTCAGTTGCATACCGTCTGCTCAGAGGTGACATGTGCCTGACATACAAGGCCATGTCCAACCCGGAATTAATGTACATGGTCCACCTCATAAAATCCAAATCGACCAAAACCACTAGAGCAAGCTACCTAAACCTTAGCCCGGATATAAATAGGGCGTGATGGAGGGATAGATTTATCACTCAGAGACTCCCTATGCTGTGGAATAAAATCCCGGTCCATGTGAGGCAGAGCACCTCGCTGACTCTGTTCAAGAGAAATCTAGACCTGTGGATGGGAGATCGTAGGTTTACCCCGGGAATCATCTCTGGGTCACTGCTGGACAGAGGCACAACAAACTAATGGGCACAGTATTTTTTCATATAAGGGGTGGCGTAAGCCACAATAATTTGGGCTAGGCTTATAAATGCCTTAGGGCAGATAGCCTAGTATAAACCTATGAACCTATGAACCTATGAACATTAGCCTAGAATCCCCTTGAGTACCCATTTCCCTATAGGTCCCTTCTGACTCAGTTACACAGCAAACTTTATCACTTTTTCTAGCATGTCGACTGGTCAGTTGCTAGCGTCCTCTCCTGTTCAGCTGGTAAACCTGGGCATCTTGAGGCAATGTTACAATTGCCTCATGTACACAGACAACCCACTCCTTCACCCACAAAACACAAATACATGTGAGAGATGCAACTATATAGCCAAACTGGAGGCTTAGCTCTCTCAACTCAGGACTGGCAAGACCAGACAGGAGGAGAAGGAAACCACGCACACCACAAACCCAGTTTCACATAGAACTATCACAACTGCAAAACAAACACATAAACACACAAAGACATACTCGGAGGCACTGATCAAAAATCTACCAAAACTACAGAGGCCTCCAAAGCAGACACCCAAGCAACTGCCACCTCAAGACATAAGACATGCAACACATAGTTCTCAAAGTCAGTGTGCTAAACAGTCACAGCCCTTAAGGCCAAACACAATGCCAGACACACTTGTTATAGGTGACTCCATAGTCAGACACACTGGCGTCCCACTCACCAGACTGAACAAGGAAAAGATCACAGTAAGCTGCCTGTCAGGCGCTAGAATCTGCCACATAACACAAGCACTCAGGTCACTCCACAGCAAGTACAAGTATGACTCAGTCATTGTCCATGCCGGTGTGAACGACCTGAGACGTACCTCCCTGAACTACATGAAAAGAGACATAGAGGAGCTCTCAGAGTATGTAGCCCAGGCCGGTATGACCCTGACCCTGAGCAGTATCCTACCCTCACCAAGAATGATGCCACAATACAGAGACAAAATGATCAGCTTTAATAATTGGCTTAATTACTGGTGTCATTCTAAGGGGATCAATGTCTGTCTGCCTGGGATGACATGCTTGACAAGCCACGCTGCTTGCAAGGGACGGCTTGCACCTGTCACCCTGGGCTTCCGGATATTGGCAAAGGCTCTTGCCACCCCATAGTGCCTTTTTAGGCAAGGCTCAAATGATAAACCTACCGCCCTAGAAAACAAAAATGGAGAAAAACTAAGGGTAATACTGCTCAATGCCAGAAGTTTAAACCTCAAGATGCTCGCCCTCGAAGCCCTCCTCAGTATGGAGAACATCGATGTCTGTGCTGTGACTGAAACCTGGTTCAAGGCTCCTGAGAGCACCCCAGCACTATCAGGTTATACCTCATATCATGCGTTCCGCCCCAAAATCGGACGAACCACAAAAGGAGGGGAGTATCCATATTCATAAAGGATACCCACACCTCCAGGTTAGTGGCAATGCACGAAGCATCGGAGACCATCCAGGTGCAATTAACCATAGGTAAAACTGCCCTACAGTTTGTAACATGCTACAGACCACCTTCTCAAACTCAGGAAACCCACACAGCCTTCCTGAAGACACTGGAGAGTATGAATGTCTCTCCAAACACCATCATATTGGGTGACTTCAACTACCCAAACATAGACTGGGAACATTACTCAAGCCCCAACACCCTAGCCCAAAGGTTCCTTGAGTTCATAAACTCAAATGCTATGGAACAACTAGTCACCATTCCCACAAGAGGAGAAAATATACTAGACCTGATCATCACAAACATGGGGACAAAATACTCCACACCGGAAGTGAGTGAATGGTGAGATCAGACCATAAATTAATCTCACTGGAGATCCACATCCCGCCCCCACCCCCAGCAAAAAAAACCACAGTGAAGAACTTTTCAAAAGCAAACTTCACACTTCTTAAGACTGGAGTGGTATCCTTCAAGGCCCCCGAGCCAGTGGAAACCACAACCCACGCTGCTGAAACCCTTACAAATGCCTTTTACGAGCACCTCCAGGAATGTATGGATCAAGCAATCCCTAATAAAATCAAGACCCTTTCCACCAAAGGCAGGCGCCCGGTCTGGTGGACTCCAGCCATAAACAAACTCTACAACAAGAGGAGAAAGCTACTACATGACAGAGCAAAATCCCTAAAAGGAAGGCATCTCTGATCAATACTAGCAAAAAACTACGATCACTCATAAAATCATCCAAGGCCAACTTTGAGAGAAAAATCGCTAATGACACAAAAGACAATCATAAAGCCTTCTTTTGCTATGTTAGAAACCTGGGTGGAAACTCCCAGATATGCTCAGAATTAGTCCAAAATGATAAAAAATCACTGAACCCACAGACATTGCCATCATACTGGCAGACAGGTTCAGTGCAAATTTCTCCCCCCCCCCCAAAAGGAGAAATATTTATCCCACCAGAGTCTAGCCTCCCAAACATCTCAGATGCCCAGGTGAGAGCTGCTCTCTCTAAAGCAAAAAACACAGCATCAATGGGACCGGACGGTGTCCCTGGCTGTGTGCTACACGAACTCAATGAGGAACTAAACCCACACATAAGGCTGCTGTTTAATCTTAGCCTTACTACAGGATACGTGCCAAAGAATGGCGTACGGCAACTGTGGTCCCACTCCACAAAGGCGGTGCTTCTACGGACCCTGGAAATTACTGCCCCATAAGCTTGACAAGCCTTGTCTGCAAAGCTATGGAGAGGATCATAATGGAACTCATAAATAAAGACATTGGGGACCTACAGACACTGGATCCTACCCAATTTGGCTTTGTCAAGGGCAGATCCTGCCTCTTGAACTTGGTCGACTTTTTCGAAACAGTCACTAAGGCCATTGATGAGGGTAAGGCAGTTCACACAGCCTACCTTGACCTAGCAAAAGCGTTCGATACAATACCCCACTCAGGCATCATAGAAAAGCTCACCAGCTTGGATGTAAACCCATATGTCACAAGATGGGTTGCAAACTGGCTCAAGGACAGAACACACAGGGTTAGAGTTGCTGGTGCCATGTCAGACTCTAAGCCGGTCACGAGCGGTGTCCCACAGGGCTCAGTCCTGGGCCCCCTCTTGTTCGGCATTTATTTTTCTGAAGTGCAGGCAAACATAGGGGGATTGTGGCTGACAAAATTTGCAGATGACTGCAAACTGGGCACCATAATTGACACTCCATCAGACACAGACATCCTCCAGAGAGGTCTCATAGAAATGGATAACTGGTGCCAGAGCCATAACCTTAAGCTAAATGCCAAAAATTGTATAGTCATACCCTTTGGGAAAAACAAGGTAACCCCTAATTACCACATAGGTGGTAATCCATTAAACACGGAAGAAGTTATCAGGGACCTGGGGACCCAAGTTGACAGTAACCTCTCTTTTGACACTCACATTGCCAAAGTGGTTAGGAAGACCTTCTACATTGCCCACCTGATCATGAAGGGATTCACATCCAGATCAGGAGAGGTCATTGTACCCTGTACTCTTCACTTATTAGACCAATGATTGAGTACAACGCCCCATTGAATGTACCTTACCCGACACCTGCAGCAGTTGGAAAGACCCCAAAGTTCCTCACCAAAAGGATAAAGGGCTCAAACATATGTCATACGATGCCTGACTGAAGAAACTCCAGCTCTATTCAGTCGCATACCGTCTGCTCAGAGGTGATCTGTGCCTGACATACAAGGCCATGTCCAACCGGAATTAATGGACATGCTCCACCTCAAAAATCCAAATCCACCAGAGCCACGAGAGCAAGAGACTTAAACCTCAACACGGATATAAATAGGACGTGCTGGAGGGACAGATTCATCACCCAGAGACTCCCTACACTATGGAACAGAATCCCAGTCCATGTGAGGCAGAGCCCCTCACTGACTCTGTTCAAGAGAAATCTTGACGAGTGGATGGGAGATCATAGGTTTACCCCGGGAATCATCTCTGTATCACTGCTGGACAGAGGCACAGCAAACTAATGGGTATAGTATTCTCATCCTAAGGGGTGGTGAAAGCCACACACACTCTGGCTAGGCTTATAAATGCCCTAGGGCAGATAGCCTAGTATGAACCTATGAACCTATGAGCCATGACAGCTCCAAATAAAGGGTGTATATAATGTGGAAAGCATGCCAATGGCCAAATATATGGTCATTGGTATGAGAAACAGTTGCAAAAATAAAAAAAAAAAAACTTTTTTTTTTTTTTGCCAATTTTGGCTGTTTAAGCGTAGGGCAGCAGCACGCAAATGGGTTCGGGCCAAAAAAAAAAAAAACAAAAAACACTTGAAATAAGCATTCTATCCAAAAATCACAATTTTACCATTATACTCAATGGCAGGCAGAAGACAACATGGCCAGTGAATAGTGGTTGCTAAGGGGGAAGGCTCAGTGTCAGACTTGTAACTAGGCATTAGCAGGCAATCCTATGCAAATGAGGGGAATGATACTGAATCCTAGATCCCCCCTCATGGCTATACTGCACCCAACCGTGTTGTTGCAGAAAGACCATGGTGCAATCCTAAGAGCTAGCTGACATCATAGAGGGGTGTGTCAGGCATACTGTAAACTTATTGGAGCCCTGTGGCTTGGGTTTGCAAAGGGGGTGTGTCTGAAGCTGCAAAACACAGTTTATGTTGCCTAAGCAGGTGTGCGTGCCACACACCATGTTTTAAAGGGAAAAAAACAGTAAACCAGGAAATGGCAGCTCCGTGCACATCTGAGCACTGTGTTTGCATGGCGCACCCCTTGGCTTAAACAGGAAGGCAATGGAAAGGGAAAACAGCAGTAGGAAGGCGTGCTGGCATAGCTGGCAGGTGAAATGTATCATAATCAGCCAATTACACAGGCAGCAGGCCAGCCCAGCCCAGCACACCACTATAAACTATGCAAACACCTTTCCCTCTGGTTTTTCCCACAAACTCTACACCACCGCTGTACACAAGTGGGGAAATTTTACCAAACAAAATCAACAAAATGATAGGGGCTGCAGCAGCTATCATAAATCAACATGTGGAAGAAGCTGAGGGTGGTGAGGATGAGAATGCTGATGACCAATACACAGTGAGGAGAAGGAGAAGAGTGTACAGATCCAGGGGAACCTACCAGGGGCTACATGAGCTGGAGATAGTGGAGCGCTATAGGGTGGACAGGGACCTCCTACAGCAAATTGTTGAGCTGTGCCGGCCACACCTCACACACAGAACCAACAGAGAGGAATCCATCCCAGTGGATACCAAGGTATGTGTAGGGCTAAGAATACTAGCCACAGGTACCTTCCAAAGGCCAACTGGGGATATCATGGGGATCTCACAGGCATCAGTATCTAAGGTACTCCACCAGTTCCTGGATGCCGTGTTAGCACATGCCGGTGAGCACGTATAATTCCACAAAAGCCATGAGGCGTTGACCAGCAATATGCGTCTCTTCCACCAAATAGCAGAATACCCTGAGGTAGTGGGTGCTATAGACTGCATGCACATATGCAACAAGGCACCACCTGGTGAGCGGGGTAGGGTCTACATCAACAGCAAGGGCTTCCTCTCCATCAGTTGCCAGGTCGTGTGCCCAGGGCATTATAATGAATGTGTGTGCTGGCTGCACTGGAAGCTATCACGACTCACACATCTGGAATATGATGCAGCTGTACCAGAGATTTGCAAATGGGCATATCCCTTATGGCTACCTAGTGGGGGATGTTGGTTATGCACTGGAGCCGTGGCTGATGACACCCATCAGAAATGCACACACACCAGAACAAGAACTCCATAATGAGGCACATGCATAGACCAGAATCATAACAGAGCGTGTGTTTGGGATGCTCAAGCCATGGTTCCAGTGGCTGGACACATCCAGTGGATCCTTGCAGTACTCACCAGCTACATGTATCCAAATTGTCATCATATGTGCCATGCTATACAATATGATCCTGTGGAAATAGCTGCAGTAGGAGCAGCACAGGGCAGGGCCACACAGCCCCCCACCATTGCCAAGGCCTGCACAGGCACAGAGTGACTTAGAGGAGGAACAATCTGAGCTTGCCCCAGTAGGCAGAATGAGGCATGCCCAGTATGTCCAGGCTGTGGCAAAGAGGCAATGCATAGGACATACACTGACACGGTAGGAACACAGGGAATGACACCTCTCTCTGACTCATAAATACAGTAAAAGGGATGGGATGCCAAACATGACACTACCTGTGCTTAACCATGTATAGGGAGAGTACTTTGTGCATGTGACATAGTCAGCCACCCAGCACCATCCTCAATACTGGTGCAGACACAAGGTAAGTCATTCTCCCATTCAATTGCCGGATGGAGTAGTATGTTTTGTTACTTGTATCTATGGTATGGATGTGACCATGCAAGGGAATTGGGTGGCTTAATGGGATGACAGCAGATAGTACACATATAGTGGCAGCATGAGAGCTGTAATAAATACTGGTGTCAGCATAGTAGCCAGTACTAGACAAGGTGACAAAACTCACTGCAGGAAATATCATGGGCCACATGTGTGTCCATAGGACACACACATGCCAGTCAGGGAGACTCACGTACCCAACAACAGTCTCAGCCAGCAGAACAGGCATAGAAAAACACAAACAAAGGCTGTGCTAAGGCCTCTGATTGATGGCTATGGAGAACATCCCCCCTCTAGACCTACACAGACAGATAACAACAGGTTAGGCAGTGGGATGCTAGCTCTGAAGGGTAATAAGTCTGAAACTGAAATGTAGGTTAATGAAACCTAAGACCTGTAGTACACTGATATGCCTCTAGTCAGCATGATAGGTCAGAATACAGAATGAAATGGAGTACCTGAAATATCAGTACAGTCATAGCAAATGTGGACAAGTATCAGGTGTGCCCCCCTAATCCTATGTAGAAATGTAGTAACATGTATGTGTAGGTATAATAACAGTGGAGCACAGATTACCTGAGTTGGCCAAAGTAGCAGGATAGATGGTAGCATGTGTACAATATGCAGGGCTGTGTGTGTTAGGTTGGTGTGTGTTGTATACTGTGTGAGAGTGGTCAGTAGGTAGGCATGGTAAGGTTTGTCCTGTTGGCCATTAGCCAGTACTGCTAATGACAGGGCCAAGTTCTCACAACTGCAGTGCCAAAAACAATGCATCCCAGCAAAACACATTCCAGCAGTAAGCCATAGTAAATGTTTGGAAGTAATATGTGTCACCATCTGAAAGATGGAAATGGCATGAATATGGGCCCAGGCATACAAACAGTACACAGGGAGAAGTACCTCAGACAGACAGTGTATAATATGTTACTGTCAAATGGACACACCTTTGGAATTGTACATACAAGTTAGCAGCACATTAGTTGGGCTTGTAATAGGGAATACCAATGTCATCTGGCCAAACACTGGCAGACCACAAAGGTCACAGGTATGAAGTAGTGAGAAACAGCTGATGTCCCTGCACAAGCCAGCATAAGTGGAATGCCCCATGCATATCTGTGAGTCAGATGCAAGTAGTGCCACAGCACACATACACCCAGCTCACCCCATCATCACCCACAGGTACCTCTCTGGTCTCATCCCTGCTGTTGGGAATGAGAACAATATGACCCCAACCTCTGTATGGCAATAGCCAAAGAATGCAGCATGCAGAACAGGTGTCCCATGCAGGTGTGTCCCTACCTGTAAGCAGCACCCTGCCAGCATCCACACCACTGGATCAATAATGACAGAAAGTATTGGCATTAACACCTTGCACACCTACCCTGTCACCCCAAGGGAATACAGTGTCTTGCAGTCTGGGACTGTATGAGTGACACAATGCAACGGCCTGCTACAGCTGGCCTGCATCACTACCCAATGGCCTACAGTCCTCTGCCAAAGGCCTGTGTCTCACCCGTACTGCCAATGTATGTTATGTCATAGACTCCCAAATAACAACATAACAGTCCACAGAACCTAAATGCAAGGCCATGTGGAAAAATCCCAGTAATATGTCCACCATGTCCTATTGCATGAACTGTGGGCCAACACCAAATTACTGCTGGGATGAGGTGATAACTATAGGGAACTTATCAGATAATGTTTGCATAATGTTTGAAAGAGGATAGAATAATAGGGGGGGGTAGAAGTTTGGGTGGCATGGATTGTGTGAAGTCCAGCACTCAGCTGTGTGCAAATGCTATCCCTGCCTACAAACACAGGAATGGGTGGCTACAAACCTGCTCGTAAACCACAATGTGAAGGGGTAATGTCCCAAAGTATGATCCCTGCCTCTGGGTAACCTGTGTGAATATGTACAGCTGTGAGGTATGGCCACAGCAGGATAAGGCCATACTGTCACATTGATGGATATAGAAGCATGGGATCCTCAAGCACCATTGTACCAAGCTGCTGAACCATTTACACAGACCCAGCAGCAAGTGTCTACAGTTTCTCCTCCAGAATGGCATGAATGTGCAAGAATATGTAGGCTGCAGACCAAAATACTGGACGCAGCTGCATTCACCCTGTGTTCGCCAGGGCATTACTGCAAGCAAATATGTATACCTGACAGTACTTGATGACATAAAACATCACAGTGTAAAACAGTACATATGTCCAAATATCTCTGCTAACACCAAGACCATGTAGCAAAAGCAGCACGGACACAATTACCTACAGTAACCCACTATCCTTTGTCCATTTTGACCCCATATTGTCAACCGATCTACAGATATCCCACAGAAACAGGTTGCTAGCTCTAGGTGTAGAACACAAATGCCTGCACTGGAGTACACCCTACCTGGAATGGATTCACACATTCAATACAGAAGGTCATACTGGGCATGCTCCCACACTTAGAGAAATAAAGCCCATTAGAGAAATGAAGGCCATGTCTGACAACAAAATACTGAAAGGCCATACTGGGCATGCTCACACACTTACAGAAATGAATGAAGCCCATGTCTGGCAACCACACTGGACTATACATATCTGACAGTCACAGATTTTTGTGCACACACTCCTCAGTACACACCAGTCATGCTTTGCATACACTCACTGGATAGGAATACACACATATAACCAAGGACAACACACTATAATAGGCCAAAATAACACATACATAGATGTGTGGAAGAAAGTGACAGACAGTGACAAAGAGCCTCCCATCATGAGGCCTGTCCCACCCAGCATACATCCAATTGGCTAAAACCATATGATGTGCAAATGTCAATCACTGTAGACATTTGCCTCTGGTATCCCTCAGCACTATAGCGTCTGTGGTGCTTGTGCTAACTGTGTAACATGACTATACGAGTCAGTAGTCATCTAGCAGTTATATATACATATCTGTGGAATATAAACCTGTGTCTGCCTGAGTGTTGTGTGTCTGCTTCTAGATGAATGGGTTATGGCCCATGCATACACACTGCACTCCTCATTGCCCTACTATGGCAAGCCTGCTGATGTCTTCACCTTGAAATACACCTTTGGGGAAAGAGTAGCCCTATAAGCTCCATGGTGCATGCTACAACTGCATAATGCTATAGTGTGATGTACTAGATAGGTAGGCATTCTAATCCCAGACATGGCAACTGGGTGTGTGTTTGTCTGTGTAGGGATCAATGCTTTTGAGGCCATTCACACTCACCACAACATGAAATGCCCTACATTGGCAGAGCTGCTGATGTTATTCACTTTGAAATAAACCTTTGGGGAAGGAGTGGCCCAGTAATCGCCGTGGCACGTCCTATAACTGTGTAATGCTGTAGTGTGATGTAATAGTTAGGTAGTAGTTCTAATCCCAGACATGGCAAGTGTGTGTGTGTGTGTGTGTGTGTGTGTGTGTGTGTGTGTGTGTGTGTGTGTGTGTGTGTGTGTGTGTGTGTGTGTGTGTGTGTTTCTGTGTAGGGATCAATTGTTTTGAGGCCATTCACGTTCACTACAACATCAAATGCCCTACTTTGTCAGGGCTGCTGATGTCATTCACTTTGAAATACATTTTTGGGGAAGGAGTAGCACAGTAATTTCCATGGCATGTCCTATAACTATGTAATGCTGTAGTTTGATGCACTAGCTAAGAATGAGTTCTAATCCCTGACATGGCAATTGTGTTTGTGTGTGTGTTTGTCTCTGTAGGGATCTATGCTTTTGAGGCCATTCACACTCACTAATATTTCAAATGCCCTACTTTGGCAGGGCAGCTGATGTCATGCACTTTGAAATACACCTTTGGGGAAGGAGTAACCCAGAAATCACTGTGGCATGTTGTATAACTGCATAATGCTGTAGTATAATGTAGGAGTTCTATTCCCAGACGGCAACTGTATAACTTTGTGTGTGTTTGCTTATCTGTGTAGGGATCAATGCTTTTAAGGCCAGTTACAGTCACTACAACTTCCATTGCCCTACTTTGGCAAGCCTGCTGATGTCATTCCCTTTGAAATACACCTTTGGGAACAGAGTAGCCCAGTAAGCTTCATGGCGTGTGCTATAACTGCATAATGCTGTAGTGTGATATAGTAGTTAAGTAGGAGCTCTATTCCCAGACATGGCAACTGTGTGTGTGCGTGTGTGTGTGTGTGTGTGTGTGTGTGTGTGTGTGTGTGTGTGTGTGTGTGTGTGTGTGTGTGTGTGTGTGCGCGTGTGTGTGCGTGTGTGTGCGTGTGTGTGCGTGTGTGTGCATGTAAGGATCAATGTTTTTGTGGCCATTCATAGTCACTAGGCACACCCAAAAATGGAGAACATCAATATCTGTGCAGTAACAGAGACCTGATCCAAGGCTCCAAAGAGCACACCTGCAATACCAGGTACAGCTCTCACCACACTTGCTGGCTACCAAACCAGGACCAAAACACTAAAGGTGGAGGAGTGTCCATATTCACCAAGGATATTCACACCACCAGGCTACTTGCCCAACAGAATGTGTCCGAAATACCCCTGGTGCAACTAACATTAGGTCAGACTGCAATCCAAATTGTACAGCTTGCTACAGATCCCCCACCATGCATTAAGATTCCCACTACAGCTTTTGAAACATACTGTGAAATATTATGATACTACCAAACACCCTAATACTGGGTGACTTACACTACCCTGCCATTAACTGGGAAAAATACTTGTATACCAACACGTGTGCCCAACAGTTCTTGGAAGTCATAATTCCCAGTGCCCTGGATCAAGTAACCCATAGTCCCACCAGGGGCTCAAACATCCTTTACACAATACTTAGAGATGTGTTATAAACATTTGAATAATGTGGAAATTTATAGAAAATGTGATGTTTCTGATTACTATGACACTATTAAGCAGTACCAACTTTTGTTAGAAAAAGGCCTAAGGCTGGGATATTTTACCTCTAAGGATGTGGAAAAGAAGTTTGGAGTGGAAAACTGCTCTATATCAGTTTTTTACTGCTTACCTAAAACACACAAAGGTTTAACTAACCTTAGTGGCCGACCTATAGTGTATGCACAGAGGTGCTTTTTGAAGAATATAAGTGTCTTGTTACATGAACATCTTAAGAAATATGTTATGAGTACAGCCTCCTATATCAAGGACAGCCAGGACTTTTTGAACAAAATAAAGGGTAAAGTTTGGAATATGGACAGGTTTTGGCTCTATTTGGATGTCAAAAGTCTATACACTAATATTAAGCATGAAATATGGCCTTTTTCCATTTTTTGGGGGGGACTCTCCTATGTTTCATTTTATCTATCTGACAGATTTAGTTATGTTTTGTTTAAAAAACATTTTTTTTATGTTCAGTGGAGACATTTTCCAGCAGTTGCAAGGCACTCCCATGGGGACGGCTTTCACTCCCTATATGCCAATTTAGTCATGGCTAAACTTGAAGATGATTTTATTTACAGACATGATTTTTTCAGATCTAAAGTTATTTTATATTTTAGATTTATTGGTAATCTTATTTTTCTTATGTCAAGGAAGCTAGACAGAGGTCCTTGGGTTTGTTAATGATTTACAAGCTAATACTATGGGCTTAAGCTTTGAGGGTATGCAGCTTGGCCCACAAGTGAATTTTTTGGATATAAGCCTAGATGAATTTACTACTAGTCTCCATAGGAAATTTGAAAATAGAAATGTATTTTTATATGGGAATAGTTGTCACTCCAAACACTTAGTCATTGTACTGCCTTATAATAAATTCTTACAAATTCATAGGCTATGTAGCCTTGATACGAGCTTTGATTTAGAGATAGCTGAAGCAGAAAAAATGTTTATTAGAAGAGGTTATGATGTCCAGCTGGTCAACAAAAAATTATGGACATGAGGTATTCTGTTAACTCTCAGGGAGATTCTCATTATGTCCATGCTAGTGGAAAATATAATGTTTGTATTGGGGGAAATCAATCTACCAGTGCAGCTGTGAACAATGGAGAGCAGAAGAAAGTTTTCTTAGTGACAGTTTATAATAGTATAACTGAGGAAATAGTTAAAAAACACATATTTTGTGGCCTATGCTCCTGAGGGATAAACATTTGAACTCTATACTACCTGATTTTGTGAGTATTGCATATAAAAGAGCTAGGAATGCGTCTGACATTTTTGGTACATAACCAGTTTTGTTTACCAGATGTTAAAGTCAGTCAGAGCTCAAGCATAAATAAAGGCACTGTCCCATGTGATGGTTGTTCCATCTGTCAATACGTAGTAAGCCCTTTTCCCTATATTAATGGCATCAAGTTTACAGCTAGGCATGAAGACAGTTGTATTACGGAGGGATTAGTGTATGTGTTGAGATATGGATGTAAGAAGTTTTACATAGGGGAAACTTACAGGAGTTTTAAGATCCAGTTGCAGGAACATATTAAGGACATAAAAAATAAACAATTAGAGAGTCCCGCTGGGAGTCATTTTCTGACAGCACACAACTCTAACCCTGATTCTCTTAGGGGTTGTGTCTTGGAAAAATTGTAAGTTGGCATAGGTAAATGTGTGTTTTTAAAAAACAAACTCTTAAAAAAAGAAACCCTGTTGATTTTAAAGTATGGTACTTTGGAGCCTCAGAGACTCAACAAAGAATGTAATTGGAAGTATGCAATTTGAATTGTATGCTTAATTGACTAATTGTTTTGTGCAATATGCTGTATATAAGCAAACAGTATTTTGTAGTGTTTTTACTCTTAGAAGGCTGTGTAAGCTAAGTGTTTCATTAAATTTGCTTACTTTTTGGAACGGTGGTCTTGGTGGTATTTTATTATTATTTTTTTTTTGTTTTTGTTTTTTCAGGTTGTATTTGCTCAAATATCCTGGACTTGGTCATTACCAACATGGGAAATCAATGCTCCACACCTATGTTCACCCCATCGGTGGTCAGGTCTGCCCATGAGCTAATTACCCTTAACATCAACATCCCTCCCCCACACCCCAGTAAGGAAACCTCCGTAACACACGTCTCCAAAGCCAACGTCATGCTACACATGTCAGACGTGACTAACATCATGACACCCATGCAGATGGGAACTGAAAGGATGACTGCTGAATCCTACATGAAGGCACTGTATGAGCACATCCACTCGTGCATGAATCGTGCCATCCAATATAGAACCAAGACGCTACCCACCAAGAAAAGGAAGCCAATGTGGTGGCCCCCTACCATAAACATACTGTACAACAAAAGGAGGAAACTGTTGAACAAACGGGGGAATTTCCAGGATGCAAAATACTCCCTTACCAGCTACAGTAAGAAGCTGAGATCCATCATAACATCCACCAAAGGTAGTTATGAACATAATATAGCCAAAGATGCCAAAGACAACTGCAAGCCATTCCATAGCTATGTCAGGAAACTAAATGGCAATGCTCAGATCTGCTCTGAGCTACACCAGGATGGTATTAAATATACTGCTCCCAAGGATATTGCTAATATCCTGGCAGATCGATTCAGTACCAACTGTACGCCCCTCCCACCCCCAAAAGGGCCCATCTCAACACGGAAATATTGCCAGATTCCAGTAATAATGGCCACACAGGTAAAAACCACACTCTCCAGAGCTAAGACAACAGCAGCCATGGGACCAGGCAACATCCCAGGCTGTGTACTACATGAGCTACAAAATGAACTGGCATCTCACCTACGTTCCATGTCTAATCATAGCCACAGCTCAGGCTTTGTGCCCACTGTGTGGCACACAGCTACAATTATCCCAGTCTACAAGGGGGGATCCATCTTGTATCATGGGAACTACAGCCCCAGCAGTATGACATACCTGATCTGCAAGGCCATGGGATGTATTATCATGGAAATGAAAACAAAGACATTGGCAACCTGCAAATACTGGAAGCCAACCAGGTTGGGTTTGTGAAGGGCTGATCATGTCACTTCAACCTGATTAACAACTGTGAATCCATCTCCAGAGCTGTGGATGAGGGTAAAGTGGTTCACACAGCCTATCCAGATCTTGCCAAGGCCTTCAACACCATCCCCCAGTCTGGAATCATAGATAAAGGTATCAAGCGGGCCATTAATCCCTATGTCACCTGATGGGCTGCCAAATGCTGTACTGACAGAACCCACACTGTAAATGTAGGTGACACCAACCCCAGCCCCAGACAAGTGAAAGTTGGAGTACCTTAGGGTTCAGTCCTGGCACCACCCTCATTTGGCATCTACTGCTCTGAAGTACAGTCCAACAGTAAGGGACTCTGGTAAATAAAGATCGCAGATGACTGCACACTGGGAGCCAATATTGAATCCTTACATGCTGTGGATATTCTACAGACATGCTTGGTGCCTGAGCCATGGCCTCAAGATCAATGCCAAGAAATTTATAGTTATCCCCTTTGGGAAGGGCCATGTACCTGTGAAGTACCACAGAGGTTGCAGTACTCTATACACCTAAAGTTTGATAAGAGACTTAGCGACACAGGTGTACAGTGGTCTCAACTTTGATAACCACATCTCCACAACAGTCAGGAAATCCACCTATGTGGCACACCTCACCACTAAGAGTTTTACATCAAGGAAAAAGGAGGCCATTGTCCCACTGTAGTCATCTCTCAGTAGACCCAGTACAGACTACAATGGCCCGTTACGTATGTACCTCACAAGACATCTACAACAACTAGAAAGGTTGATAGATATAGTGAAAACTGAATCCACTAAATGGTAATCATTTACATTTCAGACTTCCTCTCTTTCCCAAAAGAGCTGATTTGGCATAGTGGTATGTTGCTCTGACTGTTTTGCACAGGGTTCCCCTGGGTTCAAGATTTGGCAGTGAAATGTATGGTGGCAACACAGCATTTTATTGTAGCAACTTTCCAACATTATACAAGCAATGTTTAAAATGTGTCCCTGGTTTTTGGGCTTTTGTCCCCCCCCCCAATAAATTTTGGTTTTTTCCAGATTTCTTGCGCTGCAAAGTTCAGAGATACAGCAGAGTGTCGTGTAGATTTTACAAGGAGCTGAGAGCTGCAGGGGAACAAAAGTTTAGTACTGCTTATGGTGAGTCTACTTGCATGATTAATAACACAACAGGTAGTGCACTTGCGTTTGATGCAGAAGGCTGTGGCTTCTACTCCCACAGTAGGTAGATGCATTGCTGGTACTGATCTGTGTTGTAAATAGGGTGGATGCTACAGTGCTTTTTGGCGAAGATACATAGTAACTATGAACCTGTTATCAGCTTGCCATCCATTCCCTACTGCAATATTAATAGCTTATCATTTTTTTAATGCAGCATGGGCAATGTATTCCTCAAGGGCAACAACCACTTTATTTGTAGATTAAACAATGACATATACAGTTGTTTGCTAGAAGCAACCTCTTCATTAGTTACAGATTTCTTTAATGTGTAATTATTTAGATGACATTTACTTCTTCAGAGATTGTGCACATTTACCGATACTGGTGGACTGTAGAAGTTTGAATAGACTTTTATGATGGAAATGTAAGTCTGAGTACACTTTTATGATGGAAATATTCTGAATTGGGCAGTTTTGTTATTATTGGTGCATGCATTTTGTTTTATTGTTTACTGGAAAAATGTTCAAAACAATAAATTTAAAATGTCCTCTAACAACTGTACTGTATTGCACAAGGAATATAATTTAACACAATCAGGAAGGTGTATCAAAGATCATGCATATGTTTCGTGTTCAAGGGCCTATGATTTGAAAATAGCCCAAAGTTAATCTTTATCTGCCACTGGCAAAATGTATTTTCTTTGCATGTGGATTTCAATTCCGTTTCAATGAATGTGAGTTTCAAGGGCAGAGAAGATTTAATGCTAAGTCTATTTTCATTGTGAGACTGCATTGCTTTGTTTAGCAGATATCTATTAGGGTTTGTGCTGTAAAATGCAAAATAAAACTTTCAAATGAAATCCAAATCATCGCAGAAGTAAAGCAGTATGTACATTACAGTGTTTATGGTAAATGGGGCAAAATAACCAAGGAATGGGACATTGGAATGGCTGCAGGGGGGAGGCTCCATTCGACCATGATTTTGTGAGGAGGGAATGGCAGCAAATTCAGACAGCCCCAGCTGAACTATACTTCTCAACTGTCCAAATTTTTGCAGAATGAATAGATTTTTGCTTCTTATTTTTGGTTTATTCCTCATAAAAGTTGTTGTTTTCTGGCAAATCATTTAGGAATGAAGTCACCAAATAATGACAGACATTGAGTTTCAGACGTTATAACCTTCAGAAAAATGTATGCTAAAGCAAGACCTGTTATTCTATCAACTGTCTTAAGTTTATACAAGAGCAATTTTTAGAACTGTTTGTATGTTCCCCCAATATATTTATTTGGCCTGGTCCAGATTTCCTGCATTAAGAGATTGAGAGGTATGTGCAAATAAATTGCTTTATAGAATTATGAATATCCAAACCTCTCAACTGTCCCCAATTTTGGCTGGAAATGTTGCTCTCCCCCTAATAACCCCTCCGGAAAATGGCAGTTTTAGAAGAAAACATGGAGGGTATACAATTATAAATAACTGTAATGATCAGAGTTACAGATTACTTTTATTTCAGAAATACATGTAGATGCTCTTATTTTGTCAGCTGCTCAAGTTAACAGTACTAATATTAAAAAGGTGTCCCTTCTTTGACAGGTTCTCAGCTGTATTGTGTGGCAATTTTATATTTTTGCATCACATTTTTGGCCTGTGTTTCATAAAATTGTGGTTTTCTACCAAATTAGTGGCAAATCATTAAAGATTGAAGTTAGAAAATAATGGCAGACATTTGAGTTTCAGATTTCATACCCTTCAGAAAATTCATACTAATGCTAGACCTACTACTATTCTATTATCTTTCTAAGTTTATAAGATCAATATTTAAAAATTGTCCTTACTTTTGGGCCTGTGTCCTACTTCTTTGTATGGCTTTGTCCGGATTTCTTGCTCTGAGGTTGAGAGGTAAGAATGTTAGAGCCATCACCATCAGCCATAGACATTTCAAATTGTGACGTACTTGTTGCACCCCACTCTCCCATGCAGTGACTTTGGATGTGTCCAAGCAAGGCAAGGAGCAGTTATGCAGTGTAAGTGTGCAGAGTATTCCCCCATCCAAGGTAGACACAAGTACAACATTGGCTTTTCATCTGTTCTTGATTTTGCAGAATGTTCTGGTTTTCTATCATATTTTTATACTTTGGATTTATGCTTATTATTCAGAAAATGCATGCTGTCGCAGTGCCCTGTTGCTTTGTGTTTAAGTAGCAATACTTTAATGACCATCGGGTAAGCTTGTCTGAGATTGTAAGATGCAAGTAACCTTTAATAAGCATACTGTTAAATAATTACCAACACTGAAAGCCTTTCTGTTGTTGCCATGCAGAGAATATTTACATAACTAGATAATGTACAACCCTTAGGTATTGAAATGCATATGACAGTATTTGTAATAAAGGACAGGATTGCAGTATTTTCAGAAGCTCATTACATTTGTTGGAGATTTGCAGTCATCTTTGCAGGCTTTAATTGTAAACTAAACAAAATGCCAAACTATCATGTGTGGTCCATAACCTGTGCAGTAATCCTTTAAGCAACTTATGTTGAGCTTGTTTCTTATTTGCTGCTCATTTTTTACTCTGATCATGTTTTCCCCATGAAACAAGTAGATAGTTGCTGTCAGGCAGCAGGTCTTTTTTGGATAAGAAACATTTTTACAAGTGGAGGTATCACAGAGATTTCTACTTTAAGCATGTTACTTGGTACTTTTATAAAGCTGAATATAAGTTATAATTAGAAATGCAGTGCAAGGAGAAGCTTGTTTTTTTATACTTGATTTTGACTAGTTTTCCAGTAATGAATTAAAAAAGTAATTTATTTTTTCATGCATCACAACCTTTTTGTTTCCATCTAGATATTAAGTAAGCTGTCATGTTACCAATGCACTGAAATATTTTTTTTTCTGCACTTCATTTTGTCTTGATTGGACTCTCGTAATGATGGTATTGCACCCAGGGCAGCGTATTTAATTAAAGTTCCAGTTGTTGTGTTTTTGAGCATAGCCCCATCCCTTTCTAGTTGGCCACACCCCTTCCCATTGGCCCCACCCATTCAGCTGTCACCTGCAGACCCCCTTTAATTTGAAGTCACCAGCTGCCACTGATATATAGTAAGGGGGGTGTGGGCCACCACCTCCCAAATTGGGGGGTGTGGGGGCATAGCAGCCCACGTATTTTAAATATTTTGAACTATATACATGGATACATGCAATTCCAATAAATTACTCTTTTCTGAACATAATATATATCCAAACTATGTGGGGGGGAGCTACACCCCCCCACACACACCCACACATACACCCCCTTACTATATATACTAACTCCAGGGTTGCACTACAGTGGGGGAAAGGCCATATATAACTTTTAGTGAAATGTGTTTCAGTGAATTGTGTTTTCAGTGAAATGAGCTTTCAGTGATTTGTGCACAGTCATTTGACTTTCAGTGAAATGTGCTTTCAGTGAATAGTCCTAGACCCACATACACACACACACACACACACACACACACACACACACACACACACACACACACACACATGCGCGCACACACACACACATATATATATATATATATATATATATATATATATATATATATATATATATATACACACACACACACATCTATATATGTCTACACATATGCAGATATATATAGCTATATATGCACATATAACTATAGATATCTACATATATATCGACATAAATATATATATATATATATATATATATATGTGTATACATACATATATATATATATATATATATATATATATATATATATATATATATACACACACACACACACACACACACACACAGATCTATATATGACCATATATATGATGCACTATACAGATGTGTATAAATACATATATATGAATATATATGTGTATGTACATGTAGACATATATCTACATATGTATATGTATATATCCATATCCTTGTCATGTGTAAATATTACTGTTGTATATACCTTCCCAGATGTATCACACCGTATGTATCTGATATGTGTATATTTAGATATAACAACATATGTGATGCAACAGTAATATCACTAACAAGTACTACACAATTGTAGAAGTCACAGCAATTGTTCAATACTATTCAATATGTGTAATGACATATATATTGGAAAAACAACAATGGTCTTTACCACTGTCATAATGTAGTGGCTAACTGTTATGACTATAGTGTGCACAGTCCTGGGTTCAAGACCTGCAAGGGCTGTTTATTTTGTTGCTGGGCAGAACAAGGGCTGCTGCATAGAGTGGTTAAGGCAATTCTGAGCAGCTTTAAGTGTGTTTGTGCACATTTGGGTGGTGCTAAGCACTGCTAATGTGCAGTTAAACATACAGGCACTTACACCATGTAGGCTTAGATTACCAGTGCGGAAATGTGCTTAGCTGTTATATTGCTGCAATGTTGACACCTGCTAAGCATGGCTCAGCCCTGGTAGCCAGTTCTCACATCCCAGTCTGATAACATAGCAGGGTAATGACATCTGTAATAAGTGTATGTAATGCCATGTACATACATGTATCTATGTACTGTCATTACAGTAGCAAGGGATGTGAGTCTCCTGTCTGGGACACTTGAGTCTATATGGCTTGTACAACACTCTTATCTGTGAGAATGTGTTACATACAAGGATAGTATCCCAGGTTATATGCAGTCTCACTGGCATGTAGTGTATCATTACGTTACAACTGTTGACTGTGATTTCCCAAGGAAGAGTAGATTGTTAATTGTAGTACTGCAAACAAACACCCCTGCATGTATAGATGGACTCTGAGTCCTCACTGTCCTGTTCCTGGTGTGTGAGCTGTGTCACATTATATATTTCCTACTGGATAATGATCTGAAATGTGGAAAATAACTGTAGACTACTGTCTGTATAGCACATGTCAGTGAGGGCTGCCATCATGTAGTAATGGCATACCTATCAGTGTCAGATGTCTAGCTGTCAACACAGTCATCCTACTGCATAGCTAGTTGGTGAGCTGAGGTCTGTCAGTCCCTCTACAGATGTGCAGATGTCAGGTATCCATCTTGGATACATACAGGCAATCTAAGCTTGACTGACACTGACATGTCTGCCCAGCTGTGTTATAAATGGCACAGATAGGGCTCAACACCCTGTATGCACCACATGCCATGGATACCTCAACTACACTACCACAGTCAACAGAACATGCTTGGGTACAGGTCTCCAAGACAGACACTAACCGTGTTATGTAATGCATGTTGCATACATGTCAACTGGAGCACCTCAACGGCCCTCTGCAGGGGGCACCCAGAGGATTGGCTGATGCATGTCACTCTCACCCTGAGCGTCACTACAGTGGTGTCTGTAGATAGATGGCCTGCTGGCACATGGCAGGTTGCATGATACCACTCTACACACATCCTCTACACTTCCCATCTCTCCATGGACAATAGTCAGGCACACACCTATGAACACCTGCACCAATGGCACCCCAGTACTGACAAATGTGTATGTGTGCATTACTGAGAATACTAGTGTATATGTGTTAGTACACTTGGAGTTGGGAATACCCTGAGGCCCTTCACTCCCACCGCACCACCCATTGTCATAGTTAGATGTGGTTGCTGCTGTACCGGACATTACATGTACCTTGTTACGCTCCTCTCCCTAAGGGTTATCTGGGCCTTGCAGTACCAGCACAACACTGTTGTACAAATGGGTTGATAGGCATGGGATATCCACTGAGTTCTGGCAAGTGTGTGTATGTGTCCATGTTCATAGGTTCATAGGTTCATACTAGGCTATCTGCCCGAGGGCATTTACAAGCCTAGCCCATAGTTTTGTGGCTTACACCACCCCTTTAGTATGGGGAACTATACCCATTATTTTGCTGTGCCTCTGTGTGCATATATGTAGGGTACAGCTTTCCGAGGCCACATGCTTCCATTACAATATGCATTGCCACACAGTAATGGGGATAGTGATGTTGTTGCCTATAGGAGAGGCATGTCAATGCATCACCCTACTATGCCTGCGGAAAGTGCATTAGATGCATATCCCAGTAGTAGCATTCTTTGGATGGACAAGGTCTTGTATTGCAGTCCTGGTCAATGTGTGATGGTGGGTATATCAGAGTGTCATCATGGGTTCCAGTGCATACAATATCCAAAGTGGGGTGTGGGTGCTGGGTATACTGTCATTACACCATGGTACCCCCGGTACATGTCCTATGTACCACTGTATGGTGACCACTGTCACCATCAACCATACTGGTAACTGATAACACTATCCAGCCCAGTTATGCATGTGCTGTGTGCAACCTACCTGCAACACATTGGACCCACTGACAAGGTGGTTAGCACTGATAGACCCAGGTCTCTCAGATGTGTGTCTGACTGTTATGTGTTTGTCAATGTGTATATGACGGCATGTCACATTATGTATTGTCCATATACAACCATTACATCCCCCATTACCATACAGTACATGCCTGGGGGTGTTCTGCATGTAACATGTAACCTGGAACACACCTCATCCTAAAAGCTGTGTGGTGTGTGCAATTAAAGCCACATACATCAGTAGCACTACATACATAGGTAGGAGTTTAGCCCCAGTGTTGCCAAGTAAGACTGTTTGTGTAATGTGGAGGGTTCTTCTCCAGATTGCAGAATATACATGTCCCAGGAGGTCATCTGTCCAAGAACTGTGCGGCATATGCTAACATGTCACAGATATCATCCTGTGGACATGCATTCCATCGCAACTACTGTTAGATGTGTAAATGGCCTCTTCCCTCCTGAATAGGTGTGCAACGATACTGGGGTTGGTATATATAGCTGTGTGTAGCTATTGTGGACATAGCCAACATCATTGCAGTTACTGTTGAGTTTATCCCACCATATAGCTGCCCATAATATTGTACAGTTCATGTTAACAGGTTATATATTTGTCTATCACACTATCTGTGGTTCTACAAAACCTCTCACCCTCCAAAGGGTAGGGGTGTGCCACCCACACCAGCACACATATGTTTACCATGTTGAGGATTGCACTACATTGGGGAAGGGGACATATAGCCTGCCAGTACAATCATCAATGACATTAAACTAGTGGACTGCTTATTCCACAATGTGTTGTTCTGCATAGTCTGGCTTGGTGGAATTACATAGGCCACAATGGGTTCCTTGCACAGGTACATACATCCATCCATGTGTACAGTATTCTCTGTTAGTGCAACACCTAAGCCTCTGTGTGTGTTATACACAAGCATGTGGTGTGTACCACCCAGTACAACTACCATTGTCTGCTGTAGAAGGGCTGCTAAGAGCAGCCACCATGTACTCACCTGTATACACCACCCCAGACCTATCAGCCATGTGGCACAGGCAGTCACTGTTATACAGACCTGTGACATCTGTTCACCTCTACCCAGGATATGGCACAGACAAGGTGTCACCACAGTGCCATACCCCTTGTGAGATATGCCAGAAGACCATCCTCCTGCTAACACATGGACACCTACAACACAAATGGATAACATTATGGAGACCACAATCACTCAGTGTTACTAACAGCTATAATGCATCATGGCTGGACAGCTGTACTACCTGACATGTAAGCATTAAACATTACTGCTGACATGTTACACAACAGTACATTGGTACACTGTAGTACAGTCACTGTGTGCATCAGAACCATATTAGCCTGTCCCTGCATCGATGTTATGGATGACAGGGATGTAGCACAGGTTTCATCATATGCACAGGGTGTGTTGTTTGTTTGCCAGAGATCTAGGCTGGGCCATATGTTTGACACCATGTGTATGACTGTGGGGTTTTAATTACTGATACAGCCATAGTGATGTGGTGTGTGTAGGTATGGGGTTGGCCTAGGTGTGTTTGTATTGTGCGTGAGTATGCATACACACAGTTCTGCCATGTGGCTGTCCTGTGCAGGTGTTTGTTGGACAGCTGCAGACTATACCTGGCAGGGTGTGTAGTTCACCGCCTCTGGCCACAGACATAAGAACTGTGCCTGCCAGGGGTTCCCCAAGCATGTCCAGGTACAAGCCTTGATATGCTACTCTCCCCTGATGATGACATATGTCTGCTGGAACCAGGTCCCTCCCGGGATTGGCCATGACCATGTGCATGTGGCCTTCTGTGGTGTGGTGTGGTATGGACAGCACCCCCCCCCTGCAGTGCTGGGACTGGTACTGCCACTACAGAAGTGGCTTAGTGTCCTTGCACATCTAAGTTGACCTTCAGATGTTGGTGTTGCTGGCCTACATCCACGTAACCATCACACCACTCCCACCACATGGTCTAGCATGGACAATCCACGGTTGAGGAGGCTGACCATTTCACTCCACCGTCTATCCATGACCTTTGTATAATAATGGAGGGCACCTGCAAGATCACGGATGTTGTCACTTACAGCTGAAAAAGCAGCCCTCTGCAGTCTCTGACCCTGTCTGGTGTACTGTTCCATACATGCCTGCGCCTCCATGACAGCCTGAAACATGCGTCTGGTGGTACTAGATGTTGAACTTCTGCCATGGGCACGATGACCAGCAGCCCTCCCACAAGCACCCCTGTACATCTGCTTATGTTGTACCCTGCCGGACATCCAGCTATGACTGCTGAATCTGGACACAGCAGCCATAGATACTACACTGTCCTGTGCACTGTCACCAGCTGCCAACTGTCCCTCTGCTATGGCCAGTGGTGATGGGGTATCTATAGGAACTGTGACTGTGTGTGGGGATGGAGTGGATAACAATGGGATGTCAAATGATGGAGCAGTTTTGACCTTTGACAACCCCTCCTGTGCCTCAACAAACCTATCATCATTTTCAGGTCTGTATGGACATTAACATCAGATTACATGCAGGATGGACCCTGGCCCACCTTACCAGCTGTGAGGGGAAAACAAGAAATGCACTTTAAGACCTGTATGTCATTGCTTAACAGTAGACACATAAACACACACACATGCACACACACACACACACACACACACACACACACACACACACACACACACACACACACACACACACACACACTGACATTTCACCATAATACCTACCTGTCCCTGAATTTACAGACTATCCCAAGTTTATTCACTTAAGTTCCCCATCCTGCATTGCACTTGGAAACTTGCACTCATTAATACCAATCATTAATGTCTCATTCTTTTAATTGCCTAGACAAGTGATCACAAAACATGACCTGTAACTCCATTACCTCTTTGACTTGATTGGAGTCGGTTTTACAAGGACTCACTGCTGTCATCCAGTGTTCACCCTGGGTATGTCCAGACATCATGAGCATGAACACATATGATAGGGGCTACTACAGTCACTCAATAATGTCACACACTGAAGTGTCATACGTAACTATTGCTCAGTATATGCAAGCTCTATTGCTCAATTAACTTATTATGTGGACAACAGTAATATCTGGATACACTCACTGGTGTTGTCTAGTAATTCCACAATGCATCTGTAGTGCTGCATATGTGGGTATTCTTTCACCTTTCTGCTGATTGCAATTTTAACAGTATACCTGGGGTCTAGTTTCCCCTCCCAATGCATGTTCCATGCTACAGACCTTATTATACTATCAGCTGTCCTGAGATTACATATCAGACAATTATTCTTGGTGTCTCATGTGTCAGTCCATGTCCATGTACTGCACGATTCCAAAGGGAAGTCAAGACATATGAACAATCCCACAATCACACATGTGCATACATGGACACACACACACAAACACACACACACACACACACACACACACACACACACACACACACACACACACACACACACACACACACACACACACACATCCTACATGCATCAACCCCCCCTCCACTCCGCCAGATTGCACTTACAGACAAAATAAACCCCCCCACCACACACACACACACACACACACACACACTTACAGGTGAGGTTGCATGAAGATATTACACACAGACGTCCCATTACCCATCTGTCAACATGCATAACATATGGTACTCAACAGCATGCAGTCCAGCTATAGTCAATCCATGCTAGTAACAGTATACAAGTGTGTGATGCATGGGCTGTGTTAGTAGGTGATGCTCCTTACTCAGGAAAATACTGACCCCATGTACACAGTATTGCTGTGCACATGTTTAGCAACCTACCATGTACTGTTTACCATACCTCACAGGTGCACAGACCATTGCTGAATGTGTATTACTGTGTCAGTTATGTCTGCGCTGCTGCTCACAACCCCTATGTGTTTGTCTGACACATACCTGGGATGACATGTGGACAGATGTAATTTGTGAATGCCTGATGTCTGATTTACAGATTTCATCATGAGCGGTGCATGTATGACCAATACGATACAATTACACTGACAACCGTCAAATCTTACTGTGGTTAAGGGAAGTGTACACACCCTTAATGATATGACACCCTCTTCCTTGATATGCCATGGGACCACATTACTGCATATGTTAACATTACATGAGCCTGATATGTGACATATGTCCTGTACAATCAAATGCAGTGTCAAACAACTGTGTTAGTTGTTTTGATGCTGATTGAGACAGATACACTTTGTGGGTGCATATGTGTGCACACCCTTATCATGATGGTTTGTTGTACCTACTGTTGTGTGTATTACAGCAGTCACTATTCCTGGCAGGGGTATACTAGCATGGGCCATCTGCATTTGCCAGTATATGGTCAGTCTGACCTACACATGTCCCCTAACTCTGCATGATTGCAAGGTCAACTCATGTGCACATCCCTTGGAATTCACACACTGCCATCACTATTGCTGTGGAGTCAGGGTTATGTCTGCCACAGTACCTGTCCCTGACTGTGTTCGGATACAGCCATTTGTAGCATTCTTTGGATCCCTGCTGCAGTGCACTGTTGTGTCATGATGACACCCCCTCCCCACCTTCAGCCTCTTTGCAGATGCTTGACAACTATGGCCTACACATGTGTCAATTTGCAGTGTCCCAAACACTGAATACCACATGTAACAGCCTAGTCCCAGCTAATGAATGGCAAACATACAGGTGTATACTGGCACCAGCACGGTACAGATGGGGATGGTGGGCCTGAGGTGGGGTGAGGTGTTGGTTATGCAAGACATGTATCTTACGTGATACTTTCTGTAGATTTCCAACATGGTCTTGGTACACCAGTACACATTGCAACACATGCCTTTTGGGGACCTCTTCTGTTATGCATATGCTACCTGTAGGGAGGCCTGGCTGATATTTCCTGTGGTACAACTGTCACATCTGATTACCCTAACTCATGAGCCACACATTTGCAGAGCCCAGGCAATTGCTAACACAGGTACTGCACAATTAGTACTTGCTAGACATTCCTGCAACCCTCTCAACGTTGTGGCATGTTACTAGGCAGACTGTATGACTGGTTAGATACCTGTGACATCATTTGTCTTAGATGGCCATCTTTTTATTTCCTACATTATTGTTGTCTCATACATCTTCATCACATACATAACTGTCTGTACTGTTTGCCATGGTATATGCAAAGGTGAGGTATGGCTACATGTCCAACTCCTGGGTGCTACCTGCTGGATATGGGGCCCACACCATGGCATGTAAGATGTGTGCAAGCCACGGCTGCCTCTGTTGCAGGTAAGTGAGCACATTTGATGGTCAAACATCTTGGACAGCAGACCATTTCTTGGTGTGACATTGGGGATGTGTAGTTGCTGGAAGGTGCATTTCCATGGCAAATGCATGCGGCCAGTACTTCAACAGCTGCTTCCACTATATTTTATCTGGAGTGTGTGCACACATATGCTTCCAGTGTTTGTGAAGGTATGTATTCCCCATATTTGCTGTCCTAACATACAATTCCATATTACACACTCATTGCTCATGTTAGGACCAAATTGCAGGTTGTAAGGGTTGTGAACTGCAGTATTGTGATATGCTGTAGTCTAGATCTATAAAAGTTGCCCTTGTAATACTGGTATATACACTGTTGTAGCACTGTATAAGGGTGATGTTTCACACATATCCCTACTGTAGGCCATTTGTCCCACCATTATGTTTATTTCTGTGCACACATTTTGCAATGATAGGATGTTGGTTATATTGCAGGAGTCTGACATACCCTTCAGATGCACCATCATGGTGACCACTGTGATGCTGTGCAGTTAACAGCAACAATATGTGAACATGTAAGGCATGCATTATGGGTAGGTGTGTTAAATGTGTGCATGAAATATACCATAGTCATAACATGACCGGTGTATTGGCAAACCTGAACAAACATCATACTCACCAGCTACAGGCTGCTGCCTTGGAAGTATACAAGTGGGACCTACATAACTGCGTGAGAGATGTGATGTTAGTAGCCATGTGGCATTGGTACAGGGTGGGTGCAGCATTAGAGTACATCAACAGTACAAGGCCACAATACTACAGATTATGCACATCTGTTTATTACTACTATGCAGCAATAGACTATATATATGTCATCTCACATATGCATGATCTAACTGTGCAGATGTAGATAGATATGCAACAGTGGTCTACTGATGTGCCCTGTGGCCTTACTGCATGCTCCTCTGCCATTGTGTGGGTAGCACCCACCTCCACTATGCTCTCTGCCAGGTGTTTTGTGTGCAGGTGGGCAGGTGCCCTGAGGCTGGCCAGGAGCTCCTCAACATGTATGTGAGCTGATCCCCCCTGACTGCAGCAGCACATTGGCAGGCATTGTGAAGTAGGTCTGTGCAATGATGCCGGACCTGGTCATAATTGCGGTTATGCAGGCCAACATTGTTTACCCTGTGGACAAGATCATTCCACAGGGCGGTCCACTCCTGCTACTCATCGACTATTAACTAACAGTAACAACCAGCGAAGTAACAAAGGGCCCACTCAAAATAATGTAAGTGAGCAGTCTAACACCGTAAATAGAGAACAAGTCCATAATCA
>NC_056729.1:801582475-801602475 GCF_019279795.1 Protopterus annectens
TCATTTACATGTGTCTTGATATTTATCTTCTTGTGCCATTTAAGCTACATTATACGTAGCTAAGCAATGGACAAACCCTACAGTTAAATTTAATCTGTTTGACAAAAAAAATAAATTGTTTATATTATTATATTTTAAATATTGCTCTTATAAACTTTGGGGGGGGGGTTGCTGGGGGTATGCAACCCCCTGTGAGTGGTCTCACACATTGTAATAGCTAAACTGCAGTTCTTGACTGCGGGGGTGCGTATTTATTTATTTATTTAAATTTGTTGACCGGGAGTGTCCGACTGGACGTAGGTCCATTTTCAGCAGAGGCCCCTGGAGAAAAGCTCCACAGTAAAATAAACAGGCAGTAGTTACATTGGATTACATAGCGATTAACAATTTAACATAGCAATTACTTACAACATATTTACAGATGAAGAACATAGTACATCAGTAGGCAACTAGAATCTTTATCTGTGAAGTACATAACAGACATTAACAAATGTTACAATAAGAAGTTCCTGCTGTATAATAAGTACTAGGCTTATGAGCATCTGAGCTTGCTATAATCAAGGAAGTTAGTGGAGTGGAAAGAAAGGTAGTGGTTAGATGGGGTGGATGATATTAGAGTGGGAGTTGCAAGGGCATAGCCAGCATGTTTTTAGGTGCGCTTTTAGTAAAGTTTTGAAGTGGGTACATGATGGTATGGAGGTAATTGTGGGTGGGAGTGAGTTCCATAATTTGGCTATGGCGCAAGAGAATAGTGCTTCACCAGCAAAGTTATTGGCTTTAGTGATCTGCAAGTGATTTTTGTTGCTGGATCTTAGTGGTCTGGTGGTGCGATAGGGTTGGAGTAGATTCTGGAGAGATGGGACATTTAGTGGATAGTTTACTAGTTTGTGGGCGAGTGAGAGTTGATACCACTCAAGGAGGTGAGGGAGTTCAAGCCAGCCCAGTTCAGCAAGTGAGAGACAGTGGTGACTATGGTAGGATGCCCCTGTGGCGATTTTGGCGATTTTGTTGTAGCAGGTCTCTAGCTTGTTTAGATCACATTGCCTTAGGTTGGTATATATTGGAGAGGCATAAAATAGGGTGGAGATAAGGTGGGAATTTGCTATTGAAATCTTTGCTGCTTTGGTGAGAAATTGTTTATTTCTGTATAACGCTCCTAGTTTTTTGTAGACTTTTTTATGGTCATGGATATGTGAATGTCAAATTTTAGTTTATTGTCTATTTCCACTCCTAGCAATTTGGTGTGTTCAGTTGGGTATATAGTGGTGTTGTCTTTTGCTGTGATGTTAAAGTGAGAGTTGTTTTGAGTATGTTTGGTGGGTTGGAAGATGAGTAGTTTAGTTTTGTTTGGGTTGAGTATTAATTGGGCATCGGATAACCATGTTTCAACAGAGGAAAATGCTTCCTGTGTGACTTTTTGCAGTTTGGGTAGGGCCTGGGCTGAGCAGATGATGGTCGAGTCATCTGCGTATTGTATGAATGTGCCATGTTTGGTGGCAGAGGCTAGATTATTGATGTAAACAGAGAAGAGTAGGGGTCCAAGGATGGATCCTTGGGGAACCCCTATGGAGACAGGTAGTTGGGGAGATATGTAATTCTGCCATACAACGGATTGTTGGCGGTCAGACAGGTAACTCTGAAACCAGTTGGTGACTGATTGTGAGAAGGATAGGTTATTGAGGACAGAGATAAGTTGTTTGTGTGGGACCATGTCAAATGCTTTAGATAGGTCTAGGAAAGTAGCAGAGGAGAGATAGCCATTGTTTTTATGCTGAAGGATAGTGTTAGTAAAGGAGAGTAAGGCAGTGGTGGTGCTATGGTTTGGTCGGAAACCATGCTGAGTGCTGGAAAGGAAGTTGTTAGTAAGGAGGTAGTCTGAGACCTGAGAGTGTATGCATCTCTCTAGTATTTTGGAGAGTGGAGAGAGAATAGCTATGGGGCGGTAATTGGTTAGTTCTGTGGAGGGTCCGCCTTTGTGGAGGGGAATTATATGTGATACTTTCCACAGTGTGGGAACGTAACTTTCTGACAGAGCTCGGTTAATCAAGATGGATACTGGGTAGGCCAGAGCATCAGCTGTGATTTGTAGGTATTCACTTGGGAGGTTGTCTGCTGCTAATTTGGTGGGTTTAAGTTTAGTTAAGAGTTTTTTATGTTGGAGGTAGGTACAGGAGAAAAAGAGAAGGCAGTGGGGAGATTACTAGTTGAAGGTGTGGGTTGGAGGGGGGGGGGTTGTGTTGTTTAGCTAGTGATAGCATGGTTTGGGTGAAGTGTGTGTTGAATGAGGTAGCAATATTTTCTTTGGAGTGAGGGATGTTAGGAGGAGGGGTACTGACTTTACCTGGGTGGAGGATGGAGTTTAAGGAGGACCAGAATTGTTTAGGGCTGTGTTGTGAGGAGTCTAGGACAGACTGGTAGTATTGGAATTTGTCCTGTTTTATTAGCTTTTTGACTCTATTGCGTAGTTCTAGGACTTTCTGTCTAGCTGAGGGTGTTTTGGTTTTGCGCCAGTGCTCCCAGGCATTATCCCTGTTTTTCATTTCTAACTTAGTGGTTTTCTGTAGCCATGGGGAGGGTTGTGCTTTGGTTCTGGAAAATCTTATGGGGGCATGGTAATTAAGGATGTTCAGGAAGGTAGTATTAAAAAATTCAACTGCGTCATCTAGACTGAGGTACTTTAGAGGATGCCAGTTACATTCTTTGAGGGATGAGATGAATGTGAGTGGGTTAAAGTTTAGTTTTTTATGAATTTGACGGTAGATGACAGGTTTAGCTTGGTATAGGTATTTTTTGAGTAGGAATGTTGGGGAGTGATCACTGAGGCTATCTGATAAGCAGCCTGTTATATATGACTGGGTATATTGTGAGAGCTCTGCTCTCAGACACGCCCCCCTTCACTCTTCCAGGCTCCTTGTCCATTTAGGAGCTCAGGCAGCGCACCTTCATTACTATGCATGGCACGCTGCCGTGCTGCTCCTAAACGGCCACTTTTGTGCAGGAATAAGCTATCCCAGCATGGAAGTTTACTGAATCCGGGAGACTGTGTACATCAAAAGTTCAGTAGTATAAAATTATTTGTAAAAGTTTTGTTTCTTCTATTATCAGTGTTTCCAAAAACACTTTCCCAACTAACAATTTTTGTAAATCTAGTTCACCTTTCATTTTACTTCATCAGATTGCTTAACACAAATGTTTTATAATAACTTCTATCCGTAACATGTTCATCAGGATTACATACTCACTTATGAGTTTTTTTTATCATCATTTAAATACAGATTTAATTTATTTAGCTGCATTTATATTCGGACTGTTTTTAGAAGTTGTGGCGCTGTGAGTTTTATTTTTGTCTTTTGTATTTAATGAGTGCTGTAAGATAATCTTTTCTTAATCAGATATTTAATTGCAACATTGACAATGCTTTTCACTTAGTAACTGAATATTTATATTCAAGTATCCCCAGAAATGAGTCTTTCCTCAGTAAATGAAAAACAATAAATACAAGCAGCTTGTATGCAAAAAATTAATGAGAAAAATACTGCAAACAAGTATTCAAGTTGGAAAACATATACACCAACGAAAGCACATAATTCTGTTATGGGCCTTTTAAGGCAGGACTAGACATGGATGATAACCATATGAGCTAAAAAGGAGGATTTTCTAATTACTATAGAGAAATGATGGGCAAAGGAGAAATTATCATTTATAAAACTATCCAGGTTCATAATTATTATTTAAAATTTGTGAATGGCATTTTCTGCTAGGTGCTCATATTTTCTGTATGCAAATAAAAAAACAAGTTTGTGTTTCTTATATGAAATTAGCATGAATAAAGTGCTACCACAAAAAAGAAGCATATACATTATGCACCACAGTTTTCTACAGAATTTGGATTGCATCATTAATTTAGAGCTGCCCTCATTAAAAAAGTACAATTGTACCATTAGTGCTACCTTCCCGTTTACAAGTAAGTTATCACTTATTTACATTATACATACAAGCATGCCCGTATAGATAAATCTCAGTTCCACATGGATTTGATGAAAGACATTATTTGTTTTTGGCTTAGGCCATAGTTGTGACACAACTCTAATAAAATGGATTTCATGTTTTTCATAAACTGAGTACTTCAGAGCACAGCTAAACTAGACTCTTTATTTATCCTATATTGGCAAGCTTAAATAAATGGAAAACATATAACTACAACTAATTGAATCTGCCTATAATGGTCAGAATGCATTAATAAACACTTGTGGTTCATTATGCATTCAAAAGCCTATGTACCTGAATACCTGTATGTCCTTTAGAGTTAATTTATATAACTCCCATTATGACTTTAATGAAGGAATATTTGTAATTGTTTTTTTTTTCACAAATTATTCTATTTTTACCAATATCTTTCTGGTCTGGTCCTATAAGCATATGTCTGTGGGACCATTTTGCTTTGCACATGCATGCGCACACACACACACACACACACACACACACACACACACACACACACACACACACACACACACATGAATATAGACAGATATCAACCCCCGTGATACTTATATTGAACTGCCACTAGTGATGGAGCACAGCAGATGGGCTTTCTTGTAAATTGCCAGAAAGTAGACAATACTTCATGGTTTTTTAACAACAGTCACAGAATCCCAAAACCAAATAACATTCAAATGAACACTGATTGCAAAAATTGAAAAACAGCACTGAACTGTTCAATAAACTTCTAAATTTATTTTCTCTTGCCTAGCAACCATAACCTATACTATATATAGCTTACCTGTGTATGAAATACTGTGCAGCCATGTTATACAATGTATACTGTGTGAACTTGATGACACACATGGCAGAGGGTGCACAGTTTTGGTCATCTGTGCAGTCTTAGTTCAACAATATAACCACTGTGTAACCTTGTGTGCAACTGCCATTATGGATACATATTGTGGACTGCTATGTATCCTCAAGATACATGTATGACACCTCCCACAACTGCATCTTGTGTGCTTGTGCATTGTAGGTCTGGCAATGTTTCCACATCCCCATGTGTAGATGAATAGCAGAGAGAGTTAGAGGAGAAGGTGGTAAATGACAGTGCAGTGGTGTAGCGGTAGCATTGTCGCCTCACAGTAAGAGGTTCGCCAGTTCCATTCTCAGCTGGGTTACCTTCTGTGTGGAGTTTGCATGTCCTCCCTGTGTTCATGTAGGTTTCCTCCCATATTACAAAAACATGCACCTATAGCATTTCTCCCTGGGTCTCCACTGAAAATTGGCTTTGTTCCAAATCGGACTTTCCTGGTAAACAAACATTAAATGAATAAACGCCACATGCCATAGACCCCTGATCAAAACATTAACTGCACAAAAGCTTCTAATGTCAAAGAAATGCTGCTTTTTTTTAATTCTAAGATTCATTTGTGCAAGTCCCAAAACAGTGAAACTTAATGAGCAAAAATGTGATCTTGCACATAACTCTGAGATTGCTATGTGTTAGAGTATTGTTTCTTTTCTCTGAATCATAGAAATCCCAAAATCAGTATATATAAATGGTGGGAGGTGGGGAGGTTCAGGGTGTCTTGCACCTAAAGCACAACAGCGCTTTTCGATATGCACATTTCTCCTGTCCTTTTTTTTATTAATTGCAGGCTTGCAAGTACAAGCCTTGCAATTTCAATAAAGAGCCAGAGACTTCACTTGTAAAATCACACTTGAATCTGTCTTCCCTCTCCTTCCTCTTTAATCCTTAACCTTTCTGTCCCTTTCCTCACTCTATTCTGCTCTTACCATTATACTGTGTTTTCCACATCCTTCATTGGTAGCTATATATTATATATTTTAATTATTCTTTTATTATGCGTAAACCACTCAGTTGTTTTCTGTTCCACTCACACACATCTTAATAAACATATAACATTATTAGGTAAGTGTAAATTTTGAACATCATTTCTGTGAAGCTCCCCCCCCCCACCAGGCCTCCGATGAAAATGGGCATTATGCCCCGACAGACTTTCCCAATAATTGAATGTCAAATCAATAAAATATGTTTGACAAACCAGTAATACACCTCTTCAAATGCTCAATGTTCAACCTCAGCTAATGCATATGTATCTTTTATAGTATAATACTTGCTTTTATTTCAAATAAATGTAATCTAACGAGCGAATGACTATGTTACTGCTAAAGTATATTACTTAATGTCTGTTTGTGCATATTACTGAATATCTGTTTAAAAATGTTTGTAATATGTTGGAGCTTTTCTCCCCAGGCTCTGCTGAAAACAGCTTTTTTGAATAAACCAGTCAGACAAACCCTGTAACCAAAAGCAAAATAAATAAATAAATATAAAAACTGCAGTTTGAAAATATTTCTTTATTAGCGTTTATATCACGTTATCGAAAGATGAAAATAGCGAACGCTATTTCATCGAACCTAAAATATCTAAATGACATAATATCGAACATTCAGAACAGCAAATTTTTTCCTTGGGAAAAAATTTGCTATTCCGAAACACATACACACAACACAAGCACACCTAAAAAAACATCAATACACACACACATACACTTATAATCCTACAACTAACCCTACACTAAACTAGACATACACTACTATCTATCCACTTACCTTAACCCAAACCCTAACCCTAAAGTCTATCACTATCGCACACTCAACTAACCCGCGCCCTAACCCTAACTCACTTAACCTGCCCTTAAACCTAATTCACCTAACCCACACCCTAACCCTAGCTCACCTAACCCACGCCCTAACCCTAACTCACCTAACCCGTGCCCTAATCCTAACAACCACACAATCGCACACTTACCTGAACCCGACCCGTAAATCTCCACCACAGAGCTGAAAATAGCAAAGCCACAGAACTGGACAATCAAATTCTTTCCCTAGGAAAGAATTCGGTGTTCTGCAGCTTCGCTATTTTTAGCATGCAATTAAAATGGGTCGATATTAGAACATTCGAAGTTTTAAAACTTCGATGTTCTGATATAGACCCCTTTATTATTAGTCCATTAAAAGAATTTGGCAACTCAGTTAAGTGTCTTCTAGGCTGCTAGGTTCTTTTAATGATCCTATGGATATGTGCATGTGTCCCTCTGTCACCAATTGCTCTCTTGTGTAACACTGTACAATAATATTGAAGCACTGATGTCACCTCATGCATAACAAAAGACTATTGAAGCTCCCATCATGTTTATATACATCCAGTGCTCTTTTATTACTTTCCATGATGCTTCCAGTGTTAGTTCATAGCATTGTCTCACAGTTTTTCACTCCAGTATATGATGTAATCAAACAACTTTCTTGCCAAGCATCTGCAGTGTTGACTGAATGGTGTACAGTTTGCACTGACTATACCATTTATCCCACTTCCAACCCCTACTAGCTCAATAGCTACACCTTCTACTATCTCATCAAACATCATCACTCACGTAGTACATCAACTGCCCTTGAAAACTGTAGTCTGCCCAGTGCTGTCCATTACATCATTCATTTCAGCATGCAGGGCACTAGGCAACTACTGAGACAGGTATAGTTTTACTTCTGTGTTGGTGGATAGCAGTTAGAAGGGCATCTATGAAGTCTATGTACTGGCAAATCATTCAGGCTATCTTGTTGTTGTATGTATTGGACTTGAGCTCAAAACCACTTTGTTTTACATTGAGGGCTCTTTTGCACTCTGATGGGAGCAGAGAGCTAAATTCAAAACATCCAAGTTGTGAAGTGATGGTGGAAGGCTTAGTGTTTGTTTGTCTGATTGGCTTGAGAGCTTAACTGTGTAAAAGTCTTTTATCCTGCTGGTATAAAAGCCTCGCATTTGCCCATCATGCAAAAGCGGTTCCCTGTGCCTTGTATATAAGCAAACCTCTCTAGTTTAAAATCCTGTACAGGAAACACTGTCCATAGTCTCCCACTGTACACAGCTGCTCGAAGAACTGCCAGTTTGTGCAGAGGGTGGTACCACTTCAGGTCATCTAACAGTATATTACTAGACACTCTCACATTGACTTTAAGTGACTCTTTCTGCTCCTTCCACCCATTAGGGATCTGTTATAATAGATAAGTACTTCCCTGTCATCTCTGCTTCTGGCCTGGTGGATATGGGCATCCTAAGATAGTGTAATAACTGTCTCACATTCACTGACAACCATTTAATTTTAGAATAGACACAGTATGCAAGAGGAGCACAATGTCATTGGAGTCAAAGTTCTCACATACAAACATGAAAAATGCAAAACCGATTGTTAGCATTACACCCAAAACACTCACTATCAACACCAAGAAACAAACACATACACCCACATATGCAGAGGTACTCACTTGTATTCTAGCCAAACCTCCAAGACCTTCTAAAAGCATCTCTTAGTGTCTCTGCACACACTCAAAAAAGACAGCACCTCACAAAACACATAACTCTGAAAATCATAGTAACACCGCTTCCAAGCCCATAAGGCAACACACCACACAGCCAAACATTCTAGTTATTGGAGATTCCACTGTTAGACATATTGATGTCCCATGTATCATTTTAAGCAAGGAGAAGATCACAGTGAGCTGTCTGTCTGGAGCCAGGATCTGCCAACTCATTCATGCATTTAGGTCTTTAAACCACAAGTACCAGAATGACATGGTCATGGTACATGTGGGTGTAAATGACCAAAGATCTACCTCACTGGACTACATGCAGAGAGACATGATGGAGTTCTCTGAGTATGTGTCCCAGTATATTACTTAATGTCAGACAGGTATGATTCTACCCTTGAGTAGCATCCTACCTTCACCTCTGATGATGCCACTGTTCCAGCAAAAAATGATTGACTTCAACAATTTCTGATGTCACAACAAGAGGATCCAATATCTGTCAGTCTGGGGAGACATAGGTTCATAGGTTCATACTAGGCTATCTGCCCGAGGGCATTTATAAGCCTAGCCCATAGTTTTGTGGCTTACGCCACCCCTTTAGTTTGGAGAAACTATGCCCATTATTTTGCTGTGCCTCTGTCGAGCAGTGACACTGAGGTAACCCCTGGGGTGTATCTGCGATCTCCCATCCATTGGTCAAGATTCCTCTTGAACAAGGCCAGTGAGGTGCTCTGCCTCACATAAACCGGGATTTTGTTCCACAGCATAGGGAGTCTTTGGGTGATGAATCTATCCCTCCAGCACGTCCTATTAATAACCGTGTCGAGGTTTAAGTCTCCCGCCCTTGTGGCTCTGAGGGATCTAGATTTTTTGAGATGAAGCATGTTCATCAAATCTGGGTTTGACATGGCCTTGTATGTCAGGCATAGGTCACCTCTGAGCAAGCGGTAAGCAACTGAATATAACTGGAGTTCTTTCAGTCGGGCAGCATAAGACAGATTTTTGAGACCCTTTATCCTTTTGGTGAGGAACTTTTGTGGCCTCTCCAGCTGCTGCAAGTGTGGGGTCAGATACATTCCGAATGGGCATTGTACTCGATCATTGTTCTGATGAGTGATGAGTATAGGGAGACTATGACTTCCCTTGATCTAGATGTGAATCCCTTCATGATAAGGTGGGCAATGTAGAAGGTCTTCCTAACTACTTTAGCAATATGAGTGTCGAATGAAAGGCTACTGTCAACCTGGGTTCCCAGGTCCCTAATAACTTCTTCTGTGTTCAGGGGATTGCCACCTATATGGTAGCTAGGGGTAACCTTATTATTCCCGAAGGGTATGACTATGCATTTCTTGGCATTTAACTTTAGGCCATGGCTCTGGCACCAGTTATCTGTTTCTGCGAGACCCTTCTGAAGGATATCTGTGTTGGATGTGTTTTCAACTACGGTGCCCAGTTTGCAGTCATCTGCAAACTTTGTCAGCCATAACCCTCCTGTGTTTGCTTGTACTTCAGAAAAGTAGATGCCAAACAAGAGTGGGCCCAGGACTGAGCCCTGTGGGACACCACTTGTGACAGGCTTTGAGTCTGACATGGCGCCAGCAACTCTGACCCTGTGGGTTCTGTCACTCAGCCAGTTTGCAACCCATCTTGTAATGTATGGGTTTACATTTAAGTTGATGAGTTTTTCAATGATACCCGAGTGAGGTATTGTATCAAAAGCCTTCGCCAGGTCTAGGTAGGCTGTATGGACTGCCTTTCCCTCGTCAATGGCCTTGGTGACTGTTTCGAAAAAGTCAACCAAGTTTAAAAGGCATGATCTGCCTTTGACAAAGCCAAACTGGGTTGGATCCAAAGTCTGCAAGTTCCCTATGTCTTTATTTATGAGATCCATTATGATCCTCTCCATGGCTTTGCAGATAAGGCTTGTCAAGCTAATGGGATGGTAATTTCCAGGGTCGGTGGAGGCACTGCCTTTGTGGAGTGGGACCACAGTCGCTGTGCGCCACTCCCTGGGTACATATCCGGAGGTGAGACTAAGATTAAACAGCTGTCCTAACTGCGGGTTTAATTCCTCGTTGAGTTCATGGAGCACACAGCCGGGGACACCATCAGGTCCAATGGATGCTGTGTTCTTTGCCTTGGAGAGAGCAGTTCTCACCTGGGCGTTAGAGATGTTTGGGGGGCTACAATCATTTGGTATAGATATCTCTCCTTTAGGGGGAGAGGGAGAAGTTTGCACTGAACCTGTCAGCCAGTATGTTGGCAATGTCTGTAGGATCAGTAATCTTCACATCATTTTGAACTAATTCTGAGCATATCTGGGGGTTTCCTCCTAGGTTTCTGACATAGCTAAAGAATGCCTTATGGTTGTCTTTAGAGTCCTTAGCTATTTTTTTCTCAAAATTAGCTTTGGATGATTTTATGAGAGCTCTTAGCTTTTACTTATAGTGATCAGTGGTGTCTTACCTTTTAAGGATTTTGCTCTATCTTGTAGTAGCTTTCTCCTTTTGTTGTAGAGTTTGTTTATGGCTGGGGTCCACCAGACTGGACGATTGCCTTTGGTACAAAGAGTCTTTGTTTTGCTTGGGATTGCCTGATCCATGCAGCCTGCAGGTGCTGGTAGAAGGCATTTGTAAGTGATTCAGCGGTTTGAGTAATGTTAACCGCCGGCTCAGGGGCCTTAAAGGAGACCACACTAGTCTTTAGAAGTGTGAAGTCGGCTTTCGAGAAGTTCTTTACTGTGGTCTTTTCATTTCGGTGGGGGGATGAGGACCTCCAGCGAGATTAGTTTGTGATCAGATCTCACCAGTGAGGGGTATACTTCTGGCATTGAACATTGTGCTCCCATGTTCGTGATGATGAGATCAAGTATGTTTTCTCCTCTTGTGGGGATGGTGACTAGTTGTTCCATGGCATTTGAGTTTATGAATTCCAGGAACTTTTGGGCTAGAGTGTTTGGGCTTGAGTAGTGTTCCCAGTCTATATTAGGGTAGTTGAAGTCACCTAGTATGATGGTGTTCGGAGATACATTTATCCCCTCCAGTGTTTTCAGGAAGGCCATATGAGGTTCCTGAGTTTGCGAGGGTAGCCTGTAACATGCTACAAATTGCAGAGCAGTCTTGCCTATGGTTAATTGCACCTGGATGGTTTCCGATGCATCGTGCGATGCCACCAATCTTGAGGTGTGGGTGTCCTTGATGAATATGGATACCCCTCCTCCTTTCTTGGTATTGTCCGGGTTTTGGGGCGGAACGCATGATATGAGGTAAAACCTGATAGTGCTGGGGTGCTCTCAGGAGCCTTGAACCAGGTTTCTGTCACAGCACAGACATCGATGTTCTCCATACTGAGAAGGGCCTCGAGTGCATGCATCTTGAGGTTGAGACTTCTGGCATTGAGCAGCATTACCCTTAGTTTTTTCTTTGTTTTGTTCTAGGGTGGTAGGTTTAGAATTTGAGCCTTGCCTAAAAAGGCACTATGGGAGTGGCAAGAGCCTTTGCCAAAATCCGAATTCCAGGGTGACAAGTGCAAGCCATCCCTTGAAGCAGCGTGACTTGTCCAGCATGTCATCCCAGGCAGACAGACATTGGATCCCCTTTGAATGACACCAGAGTTTAAGCCAATTGTTAAAGCTGATCATCTTATCTCTGTATTGTGGCATCATTCTTGGTGAAGGTAGGATACTGCTCAAGGTCAGGGTCATACCTGCTTGGGCTACATAATCAGAGAGCTCCTCTATGTCTCTTTTCATGTAGTCCAAGGAGGTACATCTCAGGTCGTTAACACCAGCGTGGACAATGATTGAGTCGTACTTGTACCTGCTGTTGAGAGACCTGAGTGCATGCGTTATGTGGCGGATTCTAGCACCCGACAGGCAGCTTACTGTGACCTTCTCCTTACTCAGTCTGGTGAGCGGACGTCAGTGTGTCTGACTATGGAGTCACCAATGACTAGTGTGTCTGGCATTGTGTTTGGCCTTAAGGGCTGTGACTGCTTGACACTCTGACTGTGTGGTCTATGTGTTGCAGGTGTTGTGTTCTGAGGTGGTAGTTGTTTGGGTGTCTGCTTTGGTGGCCTCTGCTGTTTTGGTAGATTTTTATCAGAGCCTCCGAGTATGTCTTTGTGTGTTTATGTGTATGATTTGAGGTTGTGATGGTATTATGTGAGACTGGGTCTATAGTGTGTGTGGTTACCTTCTCCTCCTGTCTGGTCATGCCAGTCCTATGTTGAGAGAGCTCAGCCTCCAGTTTGGCCGTATAGTTGCATCTCTCACATGTATTTGTGTTTTGTGGGAGGAGGAGAGGGTTGTCTGTGTACATGAGGCAATTGTAACATTGCCTCAATATTCCCAGGTTCACCAGCTGAGCAGGAGAGGACATTAGCAACTGATCCCTCGACATGCTAGAAGGAATAGACAGAAAAACTTAAGAAAAGGTTCTGGGGGATGTGGGTGACCGAGAAATGGGGTTTGCTTTTTTGGGGTACTTTCTATAACAAGAGTGCTGTATCGAGGTGATAAGTACTGTAGGAGCAAGTGCTTTGCTATACAGATAGAGAATAGTCTACTACCACAACACTTTGCCAGAGGTGTTTGCTCTGTTAACCACTTGGCTTCCAGATACTGGCAAACACTGTATCTATCCCCACAATGCTTTTTTAGGGTGTGCAAGCTTGTTAAACCCTCCAACATAACAAAAATCACTCACAATTACCTAAGGCTACAACTATGCAGTGCTAGGAGTTTAAATAAAAAACTGCACTCCTTGAAGCACTCCTCACCCTGGAGAATGCAGATATATGTACTGTCACAGAAACATAGAAAACACCCTAGCTATATCAAAGGCTACATGCCTTTCCTAAATTTCAATCCCCCTTGGTTGGTTAGTTGGGTACTATTGGTGGGAACACAACTTTGTATATTAATTTCTGATTCACATTAACATGGTTTAGTGCAACCTAAGGATACAGCCTTTAATATTTGAGATACTGTTGTGAATTTTATGTACTATAACTTTAAACTTACTGAGTGCATTAAATAATTGCCAGCTCTGATAGGTTAATTAACCAAAAGGAGCTCTTTCTAAACTGTGACAAATCATTAAAAACTTGTCTGAGGAAGTTCAGTTACTGACGTGAACGAAAAGCGCTTTACAAGTACTTTCTTCTGTTTGGTTTCATCTACTTGTTGGTTTGTACAACGTGAAAGAAGTTCTACAATTTAAAGAAGCACCTCTTCTGGACTAACTTTTGAAAAGCAACTTGCCTCTTTGAATTTGCTACCATGTGGCTGGTTTGACTGTTTGACTCAATGTGGATGCTTTTTCAGTCACTCCATTGGAACTTTCATGGCAGTGTGCTGACAGTTTACACTTGGGGTAAGAAATAGACTTTTCTTTTCACCAGCGTTTTGCTGGAAGAGCTTCAAGTGTACAAGTATTTTTTTTTCTGTTTGGTTTCATCTACATGTTGGTTTTTACAACGTGAAAGAAGTTCTACAACTTAAAGAAGCACCTTTGCTGGACTAGCTTCTTAAAACCAATTTGCCTCTTTGAATTTGCTACCATGTGGCTATTTTGACTGTTTGACTCAATGTGGATGCCTTTTCAGTCACTCCATTGGAAGTTTCATGGCAGTGTGCTGACAGTTTACACCTGGGACTGTGCTTCAACTTGGCACTACTCAAGGAAAAGGTACTGAACTTTTTAAATACACCAGCTTTTTATATTGTTTGGCTTTTACATGTGTACAGCTGTTTTTAAGAAAAGGTTTTTTCATGGCCAAGTGTGCTTTGACTTGATGGATTTATACACAGTGTGTAAACACGCCAGCCAGTTTTATATAAGCTTTTTGGAAACATGCTTGAAACTTTGGTATTTGTTCACCTGTACTACCAGTACAACAAGGAAGTACCAAGTTTTTTAGGTGGCTTACTGTGACGTAAAACCTTTTGGGTTACCTTGAGCAAACTTTTTTATAACTAATAAAGACTGTTGTTTCATCCTACCACAGAGCCAGGTGGTTTTTGTTCAAAGGAAGGAGGTGTCTTAGTGTTCTTAAAGGACAAGTACACTGCTAGACTGGTCCAACAACATGACTCGCTTGAGCTACTCCATGCCCAACTAACCATAGGTGCAACCCCCTATAATATCCTTACTTGCTACAGATTCCATAACATGAGTCTGGAAGACAATACCTCCTATCTAAACCTACTGGAATCCCTTAACATTCAGCCTAACACCATACTTATGGGTGATTTCAACTACCCCTCATAAACTGGGAGACTTATACAACCCATAATTCACTCGCTCAGAGGTTTTTGGACTTGATCAATGCAAATGCCCTGGAACATCTAGTTAGCTCCCCAACGAGAAGTACAAATATCTTACACCTAGTACTGATGATCATGGGGGAATGCTGCTCCCTCCCATGCATTAACTCCTCCTTTGTAAGATCTGATCACAAAATTATCTCCTTTAGAATTAAAACTAACCTAGAGCCCCCATCAAACTCCAAACCTGTTTAGAAATTCCTAGACCAATTACCTCAAACTAAGTGACAGCTTATTAAATTTCCAAGCCCCTCCAAACATAGATAACCCTGAGGTCTACTCTGAGCTGTACAGAAAAGCACTATACAATCACATGCATAGCTGCATAATGGATGTACTACCTGCCTGAGTCAAACCTATAATTACCGGCAAAAAAAAAAAAAAAAAACATCCCGGTGGACACCTAACATAAACAGACTATTCAACAAAAGGAAAAAAATCCTCTCCAAAGCCAAGATTGAACCAACAAATCAGTGCAAAAAGACACTCACCACTCTAAACAAACAAATTAGAGAGATGGTCAAATCTGCCAAAGCAAACTATGAGGCAAAGATAGCCTCACAGGTGAAAGATAGCCATAAGGCTTTTTTAATTATATTTGTAACCTCAGTTCAAATGCTCAGCAATGTGACGAGTTAATCATAAATGACAACACTTACAACCAGCCCAAAACTATAGCAAACCTACTGGTCGACAAGTTCATTTCAGACTTCTCCAGCCGGTCACCTCCTATCATACCCAAAGTAGTACCCTCAACCACCTCCCTACCAGTCATTATGAGGGAACAGGTCCTTACTGCGCTCACTAAAGCTAAAAAAGCAGCCATTATGGTCCTGAAAACATTCCATGATGGTTTTTAAATAGCTTAAAATAGAATTTATCAGGGCCACTATAAACCCTCTTTAACTGGGTCTATATTAGAAGTCTGAATGTTTAGTTGATCGAACACGGAAACATCAATCTTCTAATATCGAACCGTACAATGTCGAACGTCCCTTGGAAACACTTCCATCAGCCACAACACAAAAAGCATTACTTTACATCTAAATTAAGTAGGGAGCTTTGCCCCCCACACCCCCCCTAACTAAATATACCAACTCTGAGATTGTTCAGCAGTAGGGAAATAGCAAACTCCAGCAAAAGGCCAAGGGAAATCTTTCCCTGCCTTAAATCAGCCGTTCGCCATTTTTTGCTTTCGATATTAGAAGATCAATGTTTAGGTGTTCGATCACCTAAACATTCAGTCTTCTAATATAGACCCTCTTTAACCACAGCCTCCAAATGGGCTTTGCCCAAAAGGAATAGAGGACTGCAACAGTCTTACCTCTGCACAAGGGGGGGGGGAGCTGTCAACTGATCCAGAGAGCTACAGATCCATAAGTTTGACCAGTCTTATCTGTAAGGCCATGGAGAGAATTGTCATGGACCTGATCAATAACGACATAGGAACTCTCCAAAAACAGGATCAGACTCAATTTGGCTTTGTTAAAGGGAGGTCTTTCTGCTCAATCTGGTGGACTTCTTCGAGAAAGTTGCCAGGGCCATGGATGAGTGTAAAACACACCGTTTATCTAGACCTGGGCAAAGCTTTGAAAAAAATCCCCCACTTGAGGATCATAGAAAACTTACTGAGTTAGGCATAAACCCCTATATCATTAGATGCATAGCCAACTGGCTCACTGACAGGACACATGTTGTCCAGACAGGTGAATCTACTTCTGATAAGAAACCCGTTATTAGTGGTATCCAACAGGGCTTCATGTTGGGACCCATACTGTTTGGTATATACTTCTCTGAAGTGAAGGCCAATGTTGGGGGCCTCTGGCTCACCAAGTTCACTGTTGACTGTAAGCTGGAGCAATCAGTGAATCTCCAAATAATGTTGACATCCTGCAAACAGATGTAAAAATATCAAACAACTGGTGCCACAACCATGGACTGAGAATAAATGCTAAACAAATGCATTCATACTCTTCGGTAAATCAGATATCCCTGCAAATTATAATATTGATAGCACACCCCTAAAAGTAGACCCACAGGTGAAGGACCTAGGAACACAGATAGATGGCAACCTAAACTTTGACCACCATGTAGCTACAGTAATGAGGAAATCTTTCTGTGTGGCTCAACTTACACATAAAGGCATGGCATCAAGATAAAAAAAAAGTCCTAGTGGCATTGTACTTGGCCCCCATCAGGCCCATAATTGACTACAATGCCCCCTATTGCATGTAACTAACCAGGCACTTACACCAACTGGAGCTGCCCCAGAGGTTTCTCAGTAAAAATATACAAAATATAAAACACATGCCTTATGCAGACCGACTTAAGGCCCTATCCCTTTATTGTTTATTGAGAGGGGAGTTATACCTGCCCTAAAAGGCATTCACTGATTCAGCCCTGATGAAAATTCTACATATTTGCAAGAAAAAATATACAAAGGTAACGCATTCCATGGACCTGAACCTTATTTGTGACTCTAACAGAACTTGCTGGAGAGACAGAATCATATCCCAAAGGTTAACTTGCCTATGGAAAAACTTCCCATTTTTGCAAAACAAAGCACATCCCTCACTCTCTTCAAAAAGAATTTGGATAAATGGATGGGGAACTGTAAATTCACTCCTGGGACTCCCATGTCCCTTATGGACAGAGACAGTCTGTAAAATGACTCAGGGATCAAACACCCAAAGACCCACTACCATGATCAAACCCCATCCCATATCTGGGGAATTAAACCATAATATTGTCATATCCTGGGTATTATTTCCTAGGCTTGTAAAGGCTCTTGTGCCATTTGCCTAGTAATTCACCTATGATCCTATGAACCAATGTCACTTTTCAAGCAATTTGTGAGGGTTTTTCCAAAAGCAGCTGTAACATTTTAATCCTCTAGTCTTGATAAAGCATCTGGCACATGTGGTATAAAATTTGAACAGATATGCATATGTATATATTTCTTAATGTTTTATACGAATATATTCCAATTTCTGTTGACAAATATTACCATACAAGATAAAATCCGATGATATAAATGTATCAGTTTCCACCTTAAGAAATATACAAGAAAAGAATAAATCAAAAAGAGAAAAGAACATGCAGTGCAGAATGCATGCATTTTCTTTCCTCACTGGCAGAACTAGTTAACAAGCAAGAGAGTCAATTTACAAAATAAATTATGTGATTTCTACAGTCCAATATCATTATTAAATACAGACACTAAGATTCTCACTTCAATACTAGCAGATAGACTAAAGAACATTATAACCAAATGAACAATCAGGTTTTACCCCATTCAGATAGACTTGTGATAACACCTTAACACTCAAAGCCATGATAACCTTTGCAAACATTAAGAAAAGTCCCATATACACAATGGTGGTTAACGCCCATAAAGCATTTTATAGAGTGAATATCACTTTCTTACTTCAGCTCTTACCTTAGTTTGGGTTCCCTAGCAAATTTATACAAATAATTAAAATACTGTATGAAAACCCTTATACTAACCTGTATATTAACAGAACCTTACCAAACAGAATAAAGATTAAAAATGGGAAGAGACAATGGTGCCCTTTATCCCCCTTCTTATTCAATCTATTCCTCAAGCTGCTGTTCTTATATATTAAACAGAAAATACATCATAACCCACCATCCCTCTTCACCTATAAAATATTTTACAAAGCTTTAGCATATGATTTAAACATTTATTTCACCACCCCTAGCACTGACATACCCAAATGTATTTATTGATTTATTTATTTATTTATTGGTTTATTTATTTGTTTATTTATTTATTTTATTTTATTTATTTTACATTTGTTGACCGGGATAGTCCGACTGGATACATGTCCATTTTCAGTGGAGGCCCAGGGAGAAAAGCTCCAAGGTAATAATTCACATTGAACATTTAGTAAATGCTAGTTGACTATTTATCAGGCATATCTAATTATAAACTTAACTTAAAAAAAACAATATTTTCCCCTTACATCCTCCCAAACTATTATCGTTAATCCCATTTTTAGACACAATTAAAATAAAAGACTCAACCAAATCTCTTGGTATTACATTTTTCCAAAACAAAAAAGATTTTTATCAAAATAATATTCTTAATAAATGGCATATAATAATGCTAGACCGCAACAGATGGAACAATCTCAAAATACCATTCCTATCCAAGGTCTCGATAATCAAAATGAACATTCTTCCCAGAGTTATTTAGACATTTATAACCACACAAGTGGTAATACATAACAAATTCTTTAAACAAATACACATGTTTCTTGCTAAGTTCATTTGGGAGCCTAAAAAACAAGAATATCATTCCAAAAACTATCTCTACCAAAACAAAAGAGGGGTTAAATTTACCAGATTTTAAACTATATTATACCATTATCAATAGTAGTACAATACTAAAGATAGCAGAATTTGCTCCTTCAACCAACAAATGGTCTCTTATTTGGGTGAAAATATATCATAGCTATATCAAATCTCTAAAAATTAATTCTAGAGCTCTTCCTTTTATAAAAAAAAAAAAGATATAACAGCTTATAAGGTCATTGACCCAATAAAATACTTCATTATTGTACTTCAAAAGTTGTTAATTTCCCTTGATCTTGGGCCAGCAATGGACATATTTCAACCAATCCATAATAACCCAAACTTAAAAATTAATAACTAAATGATAAATCTCAACAACTATCCTTTATTAAAAGACTTGAGAATTCAAAATCTCTACCCTTACCACAACTTTACAATTACAGACCTGAGATCTCAACTTAATTTATCAAAATCACACACAATTATCTTGAGACAAATTAGAGAAGTATGTTCCAAACACCTTCAAACCTCCAAATTAAACAAGGTGGATATAAACAATTGTGAAACTGTATGGAACACAATGTTATCCGGGAAAAAATTATATCCAACACGTACAAATTAATAGCCAAGATCAAATTCCAAGATAATATGCTTATTTCTATTAGTATAAAAGTAACTCATCAATAACTGAACAACAATTAAACCAAGCTTTGACATTAACACATAAAGCTTTACCACTGAAAAAGTTAACTTACACACAACTCATGATCAACAACAAAGTATATCTTACCCCCCAGTACTACACAAATGTAACCCTTCTAATTCACCAAACTGTCCATATTGTAGATTAAAGGAAGCAAATCTAACCCATATGTTTTGGAGCTGCAAATGCTTATTTAAACTATGGAACTCATTAAAAATCCAACTACAAAAGCAAGGCTATGAAAAAGCAACTCCTACATGGGAATATACACTACTT
>NC_056729.1:801607475-801659975 GCF_019279795.1 Protopterus annectens
ATGCAGATTTTGTATGTGGTGTGGATATATTCATGTAGGTCCCTATGGGTGGTCCACAATTTTTAGTGAACCATACCATGTCCCTGGAAGGTTAATTGTAATACTACCCACATAGTCTATTTAGGTTTCATGTGATCCTTGTAATATTATGTGGATAAAACTATCAGATAGCTGAAAGAATACATGAGCATTATTATATCAGGAAAAATAAAAAACATCAATGTCTTCTTTAGTCATACTACTGTCTGTACCAGTTACAGAAAGTTTACTTTTTTTGCTATTGACAGGGAGATGGTTGTTCCACTTGGGGAGACATTGACACTTTGCTTGAGCTCAGTGTCTCAGTTTCACCAGGGTTAAATGACTGTTTCCATTTCTAGTGTTTTTAAAGATGAAGACTACTATACTTTAATCATTGTATTCAAATTTATTCATGTACACATTAAATATACAATTTATACATCTTATTTATATATATATTTTAGACATTGTTATACTTGTTTTTATACTGCAATATGTTTAGCATCTTAGTGAACTGTTTTCCTTGTTGTTTGGGTTTGCGCATCTTTTGTCCTGTTTTTACTGTGGTCATAGAGTGCAGTAATTTAATCTGATTTAACATGATTAGCAAAATTAATTATATCATTGTGCCTCCCATTGGTGGTTTGTGTGTATTTAGTACATTAGGTTTCACCGGAATTCATTCAGATGAAGTCTTTTTTAAATGTAAATACGAAAGTGTGGAGTTTTCTTTTTGAATTAACCAATTTACAGTTTTGTTGGTGGCATCCTTGTTGCTTTTATTATTCTTAAGTTTTTACATTGTGTTAAGGACATTTCATAAATCATAAATCTACATATACAGCTTATATATTATGTTATGATGAATTTGCAAATGAAACTAAATACTTCATTGGAGATGTAACTGAAGTTTTTATTTATAATGGATATTTGGGGCAAATTATGAGGTGAAATGTGTCCTAGAAAATATGTAGAATTTTGTTTTAAACAAGATGCTGTAATTTACAAGATAAATGTTATTATATCATTTTATGGAAACCAAGGACTAGCTTGAATTATTGATGGTTTATAGTGTTTTACTGTACATGTATAAATATGTTGTGTTTTGTTTAATAACATCAGTTCATTCTGTCTGCTGTTGCAAATGGATTTTGCAGATGAGAGCTTTGAATATTTTCTGTTTTGCTGTATTAAACAATATTTAGAATACATCTAGAGTAAACACTAAATTGCAACATCTGCTATTAGCACTAGGTTTTTGCACGTTCCTAGTTCAGAAATAAGATGTTTAATTTCAAGAATGGTAATACCTGGGGTAAGGAATAAACTGGCAACATTGAAATTAAAAATAAATAAATTAATTATTCATACTTAAAAACATTCTACTGTGATAAGAGACATTCCACTGCTAGAGCTACATCCTTTGACAGTAAACAATAGGTGTTTTTTCCTGTCACCTTAAGGATATGAAACAGCATTTATTTTTAAGAAAAATGAGACTTTGCTAATGTTTCCTCCACCTGTATGTCTAAATGTTTGAAAATAGCTCTGAGAGGCCCTGTTATCTCTGTAGAAAATTATTCATTTTATTTGAGTATGTTTATACTTTTGCTACATATAGAACAGCTTGGATACAACTTGTGATAAATAAGGCAGAGGCTGATTTCATCTTTTGTTATTAAGTCTTGATCACAGCTTGAAAAATAAAGAAATACAAATGACAAATAAAGAAATACAAATTCACAGAATATAATTTTACAGCACTACATTCCAGTTAGAATAAAAATCATTTCAAATATTGATACAGTTTTTTTTATCTAAATAAGAAACCATAATATAAGACAAATCTGTCAGAAAGAGCCTGTGATGCCCATGTTTCAGAAAAGTTAGCCACTCATTCATTTTCCAAAACACAAGGTATACGTTAGGTAGCATGTCTTCCACTGTCCATAACAAATGAGTTGTAAGTTTCCATCCTTAATTCAAATAACAGTTGTTAAAATCATTATATTTTTATTGGTGGATATTAGTTTTCATTTGAACTGATTACAAATGCAAGGAAATGTTAAACATAAAATAAATACATCAAACCATTTCACTATTCTTACATGCACAAAAGAAGGGCACGTGCAGAGTCTGATCTGTTGCAGGATACTGCAAGAAAATGACAACATGAGAGATGTGTGTGTTGTAGTGCTATTCCAAGGCAATAGCAGGGTCCCATAGTCATATACCTAGCTGCCAACAGCAGGGTCACATAATCATACAGCTAACTGGCAATAGCAGGGTCTCATAGTCATATACCTAGCTGTCAACAACAGGGTCACATAATCATACAGCTAACTGGCAATAGCAGGGTCCCATAATTATATACCTAGCTGTCAATAGCAGGGTCCCATAATCATATACCTATCTGTCAATAGCATGGTCCCATAGTCATATACCTAGCTGGCAATAGCAGGGTCCCATAGTCATATACCTAGCTGGCAATAGCAGGGTCCCATAGTCATATACCTAGCTGGCAATAGCAGGGTCCCATAGTCATATACCTAGCTGTCAACAACAGGGTCACATAATCATACAGCTAACTGGCAATAGCAGGGTCCCATAATAATATACCTATCTGTCAATAGCATGGTCCCATAGTCATATACCTAGCTGGCAATAGCAGGGTCCCATAGTCATATACCTAGCTGGCAATAGCAGGGTCCCATAGTCATATACCTAGCTGGCAATAGCAGGGTCCCATAGTCATATACTTAGCTGTCAACAACAGGGTCACATAATCATACAGCTAACTGGCAATAGCAGGGTCCCATAATCATATATCTAGCTGTCAATAGCAGGGTCCCATAATCATATACCTAGCTGTCAATAGCAGGGTCCCATAGTCATATACCTAGCTGGCAATATCAGGGTCCCATAGTCATATACCTAGCTGGCAATAGCAGGGTCCCATAGTCATATACCTAGCTGGCAATAGTAGGGTCCCATAGTCATATACCTAGCTGGCAATAGCAGGGCCCCATAGTCATACAGCTAACTGACAATAGCAGGGTCCCATAACTATACAGCTAACTGGCAATAGCTATGTTCCATAATCATACAGCTAACTGGCAATAGCAGAGTCCTATAATCATACAGCTAGCTGTCAATAGAAGGGTCCCATAACCATATACCTAGCTGTCAACAGCAGGGTCCCATAATCATACAGCTAACTGGCAATAGCAGGGTCCCATAATCATATAGCTAGCTGTCAATAGCAGGGTCCCATAATCATATAGCTAGCTGTCAACAGCAGGGTCCCATAATCATACAGCTAACTGGCAATAGCAGGGTCTCATAATCATATAGCTAACTGTCAATAGCAGGGTCCCATAATCATATAGCTAGCTGTCAATAGCAGGGTCCCACAATCATATAGCCAGCTGTCAATAGCAGGGTCCCATAATCATATACCTAGCTGTCAATAGCAGGGTCACATAATCATACAGCTAACTGGCAATAGCAGGGTCCCATAATCGTATACCTAGCTGTCAATAGCAGGGTCACATAATCATACAGCTAACTGGCAATAGCAGGGTCCCATAATCATATGCCTAGCTGTCAATAGCAGGGTCACATAATCATACAGCTAACTGGCAATAGCAGGGTCCCATAATCATATACCTAGCTGTCAATAGCAGGGTCACATAATCATACAGCTAACTGGCAATAGCAGGGTCACATAATCATACAGATAACTGGCAATAGCAGGGTCCCATAATCATATACCTAGCTATCAATAGCAGGGTCCCATAATCATATACCTATCTGTCAATAACAGGGTCCCATAATCATATACCTAGCTGTCAACAGCAGGGTCACATAATCATACAGCTAACTGGCAATAGCAGGGTCCCATAATCATACAGCTAGCTGTCAATAGCAGGGTCACATAATCATACAGCTAACTGTCAATAGCAGGGCCCCATAATCATATACCTAGCTGTCAACAGCAGGATCACATAATCATACAACTAATTGTCAATAGCAGGGCCCTATAATCATATACCTAGCTGGCAATAGCAGGGCCCCATAGTCATATAGCTAGCTGTCAATAGCAGGGCCCATTAATCATATAGCTAGCTGTCAATAGCAGGGCCCCATAGTCATACAGGTAACTGGCAATAGCAGGGTCCCATAATCATATACCTAGCTGGCAATAGCAGGGTTCCATTGTCATACAGCTAACTGGCAATTGCAGGGTCCCATAATCATATAGCTAGCTGTCAATAGCAGGGTCCCATGATCATATAGCTAGCTATCAATAGCAGGGTCACATAATCATACAGCTAACTGGCAATAGCAGGGTCCCATAATCATATACCTAGCTGTCAATAGCAAGATCACATAATCATACAGCTAACTGGCAATAGCGGGGTTCCATAATCATATACCTAACTGTCAATAGCAGGGTCCCATAATCATATACCTAGCTGTCAGTAGCAGGGTCACATAATCATACAGCTAACTGGCAATAACAGGGTCCCATAATCATATACCTAGCTGTCAATAGCAGGGTCACATAATCATACAGCTAACTGGCAATAGTAGGGTCACATAATCATACAGCTAACTGGCAATAGCAGGGTCCCATAATCATATACCTAGCTGTCAATAGCAGGGTCCCATAATCATATACCTATCTGTCAATAACAGGGTCCCATAATCATATACCTAGCTGTCAATAGGAGGGTCCCATAATCATATACCTAGCTGTCAACAGCAGGGTCACATAATCATACAGCTAACTGGCAATAGCAGGGCCCCATAGTCATACAGCTAACTGGCAATAGCAGGGTCCCATAATCATACAGCTAGCTGTCAATAGCAGGGTCACATAATCATACAGCTAACTGTCAATAGCAGGGCCCCATAATCATATACCTAGCTGTCAACAGCAGGATCACATAATCATACAACTAACTGTCAATAGCAGGGCCCTATAATCATATACCTAGCTGGCAATAGCAGGGCCCCATAGACATATAGCTAGCTGTCAATAGCAGGGCCCATTAATCATATAGCTCACTGTCAATAGCAGGGCCCCATAGTCATACAGCTAACTGGCAATAGCAGGGTCCCATAATCATATACCTAGCTGGCAATAGCAGGGTCCCATAGTCATACAGCTAACTGGCAATTGCAGGGTCCCATAATCATATAGCTAGCTGTCAATAGCAGGGTCCCATAATCATATAGCTAGCTATCAATAGCAGGGTCACATAATCATACAGCTAACTGGCAATAGCAGGGTCCCATAATCATATCCCTAGCTGTCAATAGCAGGATCACATAATCATACAGCTAACTGGCAATAGCAGGGTTCCATAATCATATACCTAGCTGTCAATAGCAGGGTCCCATAATCATATACCTAGCTGTCAATAGCAGGGTCACATAATCATACAGCTAACTGGCAATAGCAGGGTCCCATAATCATATACCTAGCTGTCAATAGCAGGGTCACATAATCATACAGCTAACTGGCAATAGCAGGGTCCCATAATCATACAGCTAATTGCAGTGGCGGCTGGTGTCTTCAAATCAAAGGGGGGCTGCAGGAGACAGCTGAATGGGTGAGGTCAATGGGAAAGGGGTGTGACCAACCAGAAAGGGGAGGGGCTATGCTCAAAACCGCAAAAACTGTAACTTTAATTAAATACGCTGACCTGTGTGCCAAACTGTCATTATGAGAGTCCAATCGAGACAAAATGAAGTGCAGAAGAAAAAAAATATTTCAATGCATTGGCTGCATGACAGCTTACTTAATATCTTGATGGAAACAAAAAGGTTGTGAGGCATGAAAAAATAAATTACTTTTTAGATACATTACTGGAATGCCAATCAAAATCAAGTATGAGAAACAAACAGCAATCAACTCAAACCACTTCTCCTTGCACTGCAGTTCTAATTATAATTTATATTCAGCTTTATTAAAGTACCAAGTAACATGCTGAAAGTAGCAATCTCTGTGATACCCCCACTTGTAAAAATGTTTCTTATCCACAAAAGACCTGCTGCGTGAACAACTATCTACTTGTTTCATGGGGAAAACATGATCAAAGTAAAAAGTAAAAAGCAAACAAGAAACAAGCTCAAGATACATTGCTTAAAGGATTACTGTACAGGTTATGGACCACACATGATTGGCATTCTGTTTGGTTTACAGGTAAAGCCTGAAAAGATGACTGCAAGTCTCCAACAAATGTAATGAGCTTCTTAAAATAATGTAATCCTGTCCTTTATTACAAATACTGTGATATGCATTTCAATGCCCAAGGTTATACGTTATCTAGTTATGTAAGTATTCTCTGCATGGCAACAACAGAAAGGCTTTCAATGTTGGTAATTCTTTAACAGTATGCTTATTAAAACTTACTTGCATCTTACAGTCTCAGACAAGCTTACCTGATGGTCATTAAAGCATTGCTACTTAAATACAGAGTAACATACACTTTCTGAATAATAATAAGCATAAATCAACAGTATAAAAATATGACAGAAACCAGAGCATTCTGCAAAATCAAGGAGAGATGAAAAGCCACTGTAGTACTTGTGTCTACCTTCGATGGGGGGATACACTGCACATTAACACTGCATAACTGCTCCTTGCCTTGCTTGGACACATCCAGAATGACTACATGAGGTAGTGGGGTGCAACAAGTATGTCAAAATTTGAAATATCTCTGACTGACTGTGATGGTCCTGTCACATTTGTCATACCTCTCAATCTCAGAGCAAGACATCTGGACAAAGTCATACATAGAAGTGGGACAAAGGTCCAAAAATATGGACGGTTTTTAAATATTGTTCTTATAAACTTAGAAATAGAATAGTAGGTCTTGCATTAGTATGAATTTTCTGAAGGGTATGAAATCTGAAACTCAAGTGTCTGTCATTATTTTCTAACTTCAGTCTTTAATGATTTGCTACTAATTTGCCAAAAAAAACCCACAATTTTATGAAAAATGGACCAAAAATGTGATGCAAAAATATAAAATAGCCACACAATAAAGTTAGGAACCTGTCAAAGAAGGGACACTTTCTTAATATTAGTACTGATAACTTGAGCAGCTGACAAAATAAAATAATCTACATGCATTTCTGAAATAAAAGTAATCTATAACACTGATTATTTATTTTATTTATTTATTTACTTGCAGTTTGTTCACCAGGATAGTCAATTGGGCCACAAGGAACCCATTTTCAATGGGGTACTGGGGAGAAAAACTCCATTACATTACAAGTATAAAATGTTTCAGAATTAGAAGATTACAGGATAATAACATTTATAAATTTTACAAAACAGTTATCAGACATTAGAAAGAGAATACATGGTAATAACAGTTACAATAAATTAGCCTGTGATACTTTCAATTATAGTCAAATTAAGGTAGAAAAAATAAGAATGCAAATTCTGTCTGGAGATTATGTGCTGAAGGAGGTTGTTAAAAGATATGTCTGGGTATTAGGATGTTACGTAGGAAGAGAGCTATTAGTAGATATGTTAGGTAGTGAGAATATTATAGTAAGATGTCATGTAGGATGAGAGCAAGAGCATTCCCATTACGAGATTAGGTGTGAGTGAAGAAGAGTTTTAAAGAGAGAGAGACAGTTAGTGGTACAGATAACAGGTGGGAGAGAATTCCAGTGATGTGCTAAGCAGAAGGATAGAAGATGTTTGCCTGGAGGGTGGGCAGGTTTATGTAGCTCGATTAAGTTTTGGAAGTTAGATCAGAGGCATCTGTTTGTACGATGCATTTTGAAGGTAGAGGCAAGGGAAGGACAGAGAGAGGGACAAAAAATTATTTTGTGTGCCTGGATAAGTTGGATATAGGTAAGATAATTGGGGAGTTCAAGCCAGTTCAGTTGGTGCAGGGAAATGCAGTGATAGGTATTGGATCGGTGGCTCACTGCAAATTTTGAAATTTTATAGTAACAGAAGGAGAGCTTAGATTTGAGGGAGGATTGCAGATTAGTAAGGATAGAGGCACCATATAGGAGGGAAGGGATGAGGTATGAATTGACAAGAACGAGTCTGGTGGAGGGAGAGATGAAACAGTTGTGGCGATAAAGCATACCGAATTTCTGGTGTGTTTTTTTAATATTTAGTTGAATATGGTTGTCAAACTTTAGTTGGTCATCGATGACGATTCCTAGCAATTTGGCAGTGGGGACTGTTTCAAGAAGAGTGTTATTTTGGCTGGTAATAGAAAAAGAGTTTTTGTCTAGGGTGATGCTTTTAGAGGATGAGAATATCGTTAGTTTGGTCTTGGATGTGTTTAGTGCTAGGTAGTTATCTAGCATCCATTTTTCTGTAAAGGAGAAGGCATCTTGGGTTAGTTTTGCTAAGGAAGAGGTGGAAGTTGCAGAACAGATAATTGTCAAATCATCAGCATATTGGATGAGGTTAGCATTAGGGATGGCATGGTGAAAGTTATTAATGAAGATACTGAATAGTAGGGACCCTAGAATAGATCCTTGGGGCACACCTGTGGGAGTATTTAGGAATGGTGAAGTAGCTAATTTCCACTTAGCTGCTTGTTGCCTATTTGATAGGTAGCTGGTTAACCAGGTAATAGAGGAGTGGGAAAGATTCAGTTTAGAGAGCTTAGTAAGGAGAAGTTTATGGGAGATAGTGTCGAAGGCTTTAGAGAGGTCTAGGAGGAAGGTAGATACAATATAACCAGTGTCATGGGCTTTGTTTATGGTTTCTAGGAAAGATAGGAGAGTGGTGGTGGTGCTATGGCCTGGTCGGAATCCATGTTGGGTGGGAGTAAGAAGGTTATTATTTATTAGATAGGGAAAGAGGTGTAGGTGGATGCACTTTTCAAGAAGTTTTGAAATAGGGGATAGGATAGCGATGGGATGGAAGTTTGAGATTTCATTATTGTTACCACCTTTATGTAGTGGAATTATATGGGCCTTTTTCCAGAGCTGAGGGGCCTGGCTTTCGGAAATAGATCGGTTTATCAGGATGCAGATGGGGAAGGCAATGGCTTCTGCAGCTAACTTAAGGAAGTAGGATGGTATTTCATCAGGAGCATTAGAGCAAGGTTTCAATTTTAGAAGAAGTTTTTTATGGTAGAGGTGAGAATGGGGTTCAAGGAGAAGGGTGTAGGCTGGGAGCTAGAGATACTGGAGGAGGAGGGGATGTGATGAGGTTGTTGTGGGGAACATGGTTATCAGTGAAGGATGATGTTAGTTTGGAAATAGATTCAATAAAGAATGTGTTGAATTGAGTAGCTAAATCTGAGTCTGAGGCATTTGGGTCAGGGCAAGGGTTTTCTTTTTTATTTGGGTTAAGAAGAGAGGAGATTCCATCCCAGATTTTTTTGGGGTTATTGTTGTGATGGGCTTGAAGAGTAGAAAAATAGGCTTTGTGGTCTGAGTTTATAAGTTGTTTTACTTTGTTGCGAAGTGTTTTGTATTCGTTAAAGGAAGTGGTAGTTTTTGTTTTATGGGAGTGTTTCCAAGCTTTTTCATGGAGACGCATGGTGGCTAGGGTATTCTTATTTAGCCAAGGGATGGAGTTACTTTTAGTGTGTTTTGTTTTCCAGGGAGTGAAGGAGTCGAGCAGGTTTAAGAAGGTTTCATTAAAGTGGGTGACAGCATTTTCCAGGGGTAGAGTTTTGAGTGGGTTCCAGTTAATATTCATTAGTGCATCGGAGAATGCATTGGGGTTAAAGTTTTTTAGGTACCAAGAAGAGGTGTATGTGTGAGAACTTTGTAAGAGGGTGGGAAGCCGATGGGCAAAAGTGGGAAGGTGATCACCTAGAGGGTCTGAGAGGGTACCACTATTGCAGAAGTAATGAGGATGGGAAACTAGGATCCAATCTAGGGTACTGCCACAAGAGAAGTCTTTGGAAGGTCTGGTTATGTAGTTAATCAGTTGAGTGAAGTTAAAAGGATTTATATTTAGAGAGTTGGTAGGAGATTGTATTGTGTCCCAGTTGATACTAACATCTCCCAGGATTATAGTTTCATTAGTGGTATTGTTTGAGAGCCAGGAGTGAATGTCCTCTAGGACTGATACATTATCTCCGGGAAGGATATAGAGGGTGGTTATACAGATGATTTTGTATTTGTTTACCTAAAGGAGGGATAGAAGTAATTCAGCATTACCAAATTTGGGGATAGGTTTGGAGTAAGGGATCACTGAGAGGGATGAGGAGTAGAGAAGAGCTATACCACCTCCTTTCTTATGTGCTCTGTCATTTCTGATAATACAGTAGTTGGGTGGAGTTAATTCAGAGTTATTTATTAATTGTAAACCCTCTATGTTTTCTTCCAAAATTGCCATTTTGCGGAGGGATTATTAGGGGAAGAGCAAAATTTTGAGCCAAAATCGGGGACAGTTGAGAGGTTTGGATATGCCTAATTCTATAAAGCAATTTATTTGCACGTACCTCTCAACCTGTTAATGCAGGAAATCTGGACAAGGCCAAATATATTGGGGGAACATATAAACAGTACTAAAAATTGCTCTTGTATAAACTGAGACAGTTGATAGAATATAACAGGTCTTGCTTTAGCATGCATTTTTCTGAAGGTTATGAAGTCTGAAACTCAGTGTCTGTCATTATTTAGTGACTTAATTCCTAAATGATTTGCTAGAAAACCACAAATTTTATGAGGAACAAACCAAAAATAAGAAGCAAAAATCTATTAATTCTGTGAAAATCTGGACAGTTGAGAAGTATAGTTCAGCTGGAGCTGTCTTTGAGTTTGCCGCCCTTCCCCCTCACAAAATCATGGTCAAATGGAGCCTCCCCCCTGCAGCCATTCCAATGAACCATTACTTGGCTATTTCATCCCATTTACCATAAACACTAATGTATGGTGGTGCTGCGGTAGTGTTGTCGCCTCACAGTAAGACATTGTCCTGTTCGATTCTCAGCTAAAGTGTCTTCTGTGTGGAGACATGTGTGAATGGGCGTACCTTCGTTGAAGGTTGTGCGTCAGGGCTGGCAACTCGGTATGTAATAATCTACTGCCAATCATTAGCGGACCGGAGTTCCACTGTGGCAACCTCTAACCGGGAAAAGCCGAAAGATACAACAACTAATGTACATACTGCTTTGCTTCTATGATGATTTGGACTTCATTTGAAAGTTTTATTTAGCATTTTACAGCACAAACACTAAGACATCTGCTAAACAAAGCAATGCAGTCTCACAATGAAAACAGACAGCATTAAAACGTCTCTGCCCTTGAAACTCACATTCATTGAAACAGCACTGAAACTCACATTCAAAGAAAATACATTTTGCCAGTGGCAGATAAAGATTAACTTTGGGCTGTTTTCAAATTATAGGCTCCTTGCACACAAAACATACACGTGCTCTTTGATACACCTTCCTGATTGTATTAAATTATATTCCTTGTAAAATACAGTACAGTTGTTAGAGGGCATTTTAAATTTATTGTTTTGAACATTTTTCCAGTAAGCAATGAAACAAAATGCATGCACCAATAATGAAAAAACTGCCCAATTCAGAACATATCCATCATAAAAGTCTACTCTAACTTCTACAGTCCACCAGTATGAGTAAATATGCACAATTTCTGAAGTAGTAAAAGTAATCTAAATAATTCCACATTATAGAAATCTGTAACTAATGAAGAGGTTGCTGCTAGCAAACAACTTTATATTTCATTGTTTCATCTACAAATAAAGTGCCTGTTGCCCTTGAGGAATAAATTGCCTATGTTGCATTAAAAAAATGATAAGCTAGTAATATTGCAATAGGGAATGGATGGCAAACTGATAACAGGTTCATAGTTACTAGGTATCTTCGCCAAAAAGGACTGCAGCATCCACACCTTTTACAACACAGTTCAGTATCAGCAATGCATCTATCTACTGTGAGAGTAGAACCCACATACGTCTGTATTAAATGCAAGGACACTAACTGTTGTGCTATTAACAATGCAGGCCACCTCCGCATAAGCAGCACTAAACTTTTGTTCCCCTGCAGCTCTCAGCTTCTTGTAAAATCTACTTGACACTCAGCTGTATCTCTGAACTTTGCAGCACTAGAAATCTGGAAAAAGCCAAAATGTATTGGGGGGGGGCGGGCAAAAACCAGAGACACATTTTAAACATTGCTTGTATAATGTTGGAAAGTTGCTAGAATAAAATGCTGTGAGAATACCATACATTTGACTGCCAAGTATTGAACCCAGGACCCTATACAAAACAGTCAGAGCAACACACCACTGTGCCAAACCATCTGCTTTGTGAAAGAGAGGAAGACTAAAGCTTAAATAGCTACCATTTAGTGAATTCTGTTCTCACCATAGCTGTCAACCTCTTAGCACAAAACACATGAACAAAGCCACTAATGGAGGAATACAGTCTCAAAAATAGAGACAAATTTCAAATACCCATGTTATAAACTTAGAAAAGTGCTAGAATAAAAGGTTTTGTGTTACCATGTACTTTCTGAAGAATATGAAAAGTATGAAATTCAAATGTCTATTATTTTTATTTATTTAACATTTGTTAACCAGAAACGTCTGACTTGGAACAAAAGCCAATTTTCAGCAGAGGCCCACAAAGAAACACTCTAGACACATGTTTTTGCAAGATGGGAGAACATGCAGACTCCACAGCCAAGTATCACACCAGAAAACCTGTAGCTGTCTGGCAACAATGTTACCAGTAAACCACTGCACTACTGATTGCAGACGGTAACATAAATATAGAAACCAAAGATTTTATGAGGAACAGAACAGAACAAATATGAGGCAAAAATCTGCAAGTCTTTTATAACTAGTGGTGGGTAGGGAATTCAGGCCCTTGCCACTTGCAACCAAAGTAGTGTTCAAACCTGAGGTTCTCTCTAGCCACCAGTATACAGCAACTGGGACATTATAAACATATAATTTGGCTAACTTCCTAGTGTAACTGAAAAGATCTGGTAGGTAGGATGAAGATGCAGAAAAAAAGTGCATAATTATACTGAAATGACACCAGCCATAGCAAGAGCAGAACATGTCTGAAGTAGAGTATATTTTTTAGAAAACTACATGCAATAAGTGTCAGAACAAAGTTAGCTGCTAGAATAAACAGCTTTAGGGCAATTAAATACAAGGAGTTTTGTTTATCCAAGCAACTCTTCCCCATGACTTTCATTGAATGTGGGCCAGTAAATTCATTGTTATTGTAATCTCTTCATTGAAGGATGAACACACTGGATGTGTAGCTTATGCCACAGTATTTGAATGTGATACATTTAACAAATTATGCTGCTGTACTGAGCATGCATTTTTGTTTTACTAAATACATTTCCAGCAAAGGACATCTACTATTTAAGCATTCTATGTCAATTCAAACTTAGTTTTGGAAGTATAATTTTTTACGCTCTTTAGATACTGAAGAAAAAGTTTTAGTATGTATGTGATAGTTGAAGGATTAACTAACTGACCAAGTCACAGCCTTTTAGTAGTTGTATGTCATACTCTAATTATTTGTCCTCCACCATATCAAGGAAATGTTAGTGGTGGTAGTCACTTATTTTCTCACCTGCCTGGTTAATGTAATTTGGAACTGTGTGAGGCCATAGCCTCCTATTGGAAGAAGACAGAGGAAAATAGTTGAAAACACTGGAACCACCACAATGCTTAAGATCAAACAATTCTTATTTAATTGAGTAAAAAACAAGCGCTTTCACGCACAATAATCGTGCGCTTCATCAGGTTACAAAATTTAAAACTTAGATCCTTCCTTAAATACAAAAAGCCAATGTACTAACAAACAATTAATTAAGCAATTGAACCAAATCATTAAGCTAGCTTATTAGCTAGATAGGAAACAATGCCCATGTAAGGTAGGGAAGACAATCATACTGTCACATCCATTTTCATTTAGAGTACATAATATGTATAAGGAAACTTAAAAAGTTAGGTTTAAAATCTAATAACAAAACCTATCTTCCTAAAAACAACTACTTATCATAGTCATTATAAGCTAATAACATTAAGATAAGGTAAACACTAAGTATACCAAAATATTTATCTTCTACTAGAAATGTGCATAGAAATCTAACAACCAATTATAAATCAGATAAACAAGGAGAAAGGAAAAGGAAGGGAAGAGGTGGGGGAAGAAGGGGGGAGGGGGAGGGGGAGGGGTAAGGGAATGGTGTGTGAAAGAAAGAAAAAGGAGAAGAGGAAAAGAAAAGAATAACAAAGCAGGAGAAAAAAGGAACAAGAGGGGGGGAAGGAAAGGAAGGAAGAAGGAAAGAAGGGACATATACACAGGAAGGAAAAGAGAAGAAAAAGAACAAGTAAAAAGGGGATGTAGAAGAATAAACAGGAGAAAGAAAAAAAAAAAAAAAAAAGACAGAGGAACTATTTCTGGATGGAACACCAAAAAAAAGAAGACAGAGGAACTAATTCTGGATGGAACACCAACTCACTGCAGGACACACACAAGCACACAGATCGACAAACATGCACACACACACACACACACACACACACACACACACACCAATGTTTGTAATACACTTACATTACATGCATGGGTCAGACTCCAGGACCTTCCATTGCTGTATAGCTCCACTCGGTAAGCTCCCATGTGATGTCACCGATCCTGTGGTGAAGTCCTGCCTTCTTGCAAGAGCAGGCCAGCCTGCAGATGTTGCAGTCCGATCCCTTTCCAGTCTATGCAGTTGTAACTAACTACATAGACTTCTGGGATGCTCTTGACTGGTGTGTTTGTAATCTGGACTGCTGGTGAATCAGTCTGGAGCTCTGCACATGCTCTGGACTGGTTCAGCAGCAGTCTGGATGTCAGAAATGCTGCGAGGGTGCATGCGCAAAGGTCCACGATTTTTGTCTTTTTTTTCCTTTCTTTTTTCTTTCTTTTGGGGCCTTTCTTCTTTCTTTTACACCTGGGGGGGGGGCTGCAGTCTTGCAGTCCAATAGCACGGGCTGCACCTGGCTAACTGGCAATAGCAGGGTCCCATAATCATATAGCTAGCTGTCAATAACAGGGTCACATAATCATACAGCTAACTGGCAATAGCAGGGTCCCATAATGATATAGCTAGCTGTCAATAGCAGAATCACATAATCATACAGCTAGTTGGCAATAGCAGGGTCCCATAATCATATAGCTAGCCAGCAATAGCAGCGTCACATAATCATATAGCTAGCCAGCAGTAGTGGGGTCACATAATCATATAGCTAGCGGGCAATAGCAGGGTCACATAATCATATAGCTAGTCATCAATAGCAGGGTCACATAATCATATAGCCAGCCGGCAATAGCAGGCTCACATAATCATATAGCCAGCCGGTAATAGTAGGGTGATGTAATCATATCGCTAGCCAGCAATAGCAGAGTCACATAATCATATAGCTAGCCAGCAATAGCAGGGTCACATAATCATATAGCTAGCCAGCAGTAGTGGGGTCACATAATCATATAGCTAGCGGGCAATAGCAGGGTCACATAATCATATAGCTAGTCATCAATAGCAGGGTCACATAATCATATAGCCAGCCGGCAATAGCAGGCTCACATAATCATATAACCAGCCAGTAATAGTAGGGTGATGTAATCATATCGCTAGCCAGCAATAGCAGAGTCACATAATCATATAGCTAGCCAGTAATAGCAGGGTCACATAATCATATAGCTAGCCAGCAATAGCGGGGTCATATAATCATATAGCTAGCCTATTTCATAAATTTAATACAAGACAATAGATTACCTCAGTCAAGTGTACACCTCTATGAATGTGCCAGACATTTAGAAATGAGATCCAGTGCAGTTATTCATTCATTCAGTCATTTCATTTATTCACTAATTTTCTAATCTCATGTATGGTTGTGGGGGACATGAAGTCTATCCATTGGATAAGTGGACAAAAGACAGAAAAACTAATCCTGGATAGGACACTGGTCTATCATAGAACATAGATACACACACACACACACACACACACACACACACACACACACACACACACACACACACACACACACACACACACACAGCAAATACAATTACATGCAATTTGTAATGAACCTATGAACTGATTTGGAAAATTGCAAGTCCACCTGAAAATCCCTTTCCAAAGACATGCATCTGTAGTGTTTCTCCCCGGGCCTCCACTGAAAATCGGCTCTGTCCCAGTCAGACTTTCCCTGTAAACAACTGTTAAATTAGTAAAATAAAATTTTCAGTATGGGAGGAAACTGCAATACTTAGTGAAAATCTACCAGATACAGTAAGAAGTGAAGTCTCTGAACATCTATTAACCCAAGTAAAGATGAAACTGAAGAACCAAGCATTGTGAGGCACCAATGCTAACTGCTGCACAAGTCTGGTGTCCAGATACATCCATGGCACATAAAATAATTCTAAACATGATTATTGTTTGTGGGAGCAAAACCATCACACCCTGTCTTACCACAACAATGCTACCACATACCATAGCCAACACCAAATCACATTATTTGGAAATCATAATTTTATGATAAACTGCAGTCAGTAAATATTATTATTGATCACTAGTACTTCCAATAAATAATCTCTTTTAATTTCACATTCAGTGAATTGAATACTTGACTACCATACAAATTATATAGGTTATTCTGCTGTCTTGTTGCAAACATACTGAGAAAAGTTAAATTTTCTCTTTAACATAAAAGGTTATGTAGCCTTGCTCTAGAGGTATTAAGCTTAAATCAGTCATGCTTGATGGGTCTTTATGAACATATTCAGTAGAGTTAATTCCATGCCACAGAAAGAAGAAAATCATTTGCACTTCATTTTATTTTTTTTTTCAAATTTTAAAGTATGGATGAGGGTTGTTACACTATATAACTAATGCAAGCAATACTTGAAAATATTTTCTTGCATTTTATTTAAAAAAAAAAGAAATAGTTAAATAAATTGTAAAAAGCACAGAAGGCATTCATTTCCTTTAACCTCACATTGTTAGATCTATAGAACGATGTCACCATAATCAAATAAGAGTTAATCAAAATGAAAAACTGAAAATTAAGTTTCTTATAAATAAGCAAAGCTGCTACATCAAGTGTAAATTGTTATAGTGTCCCCAGGCTAATATTAAGCTGTAAATGTTACCAAAATAGCAAATAAATCACCTGTCTACTTGAAAAAAAATAAAAAAGTATTTATTGGTGTTTTCTATAGCCTTTCATAAAAAACATATTTATGTCATCTAATATTTTCTTGAGTGGATTACTAGTGTTAAGATAATTATCAGTATAAGCAACTTGTGTTTTATACCATCAGTAGAGATATCATCATATTTATGTTGACTTATGGAGGCGACTTCCAGTTTGAGTTAACTAATTCATGCCTGAGTTGGAGTGGAAGGTTGGCATGATATTAATGTGTCTCCCTTTATAGGCAAAAGGTGCAAGGTTTGATACTCATATGGGGCCTAACTGACTAGGCTTGAAATGGCCCACAAAAGTAGTTAGTCTAATACTAATTTATGAACCTATATGGCAAAACGCTAATTAATCACCTTGCTTCCCAAAGTCTTTCAAATCACTTGCTTACTGTCAGATTTTACTTAAAATCACTTGCTTCCTTTTGTCAGGTTTTATTTAAAATCCTTTGTTAAGAGCACACCTTATATAGTTTGCTAGGTGCATAATATGCTAATGTGCACTTGGCCCCTTATAAGTCTGGCCTGCCATTGAATTTTAAGCCATGGCTTTGGCACCAAGCATTTCTCTGTGTTAGACCTTCCTGAAGAGTGTTCACATCTTGGAGAATTCAATGACTGCTCCCTATTTGAAATTAGCTTTGACATCTAAGAAGTAAATGCCAAAGAGGAGCAGGCCTGGCAGAGGGTACTGAGGGACTTCACTGGTGATCAGCTTTTTTTCTGCAGCTGGCCTCACAGAGTCTAAGCTTTTGGGTCCTATATGTGAGCCAGCTAGCTATCCATGTTGTAAATGGGTTTATGCCTAGTTCTGTAAGTTTGCTGACAATGCCCAAGTGGGGTACTGTATCAAATGCTTTAGCCAGACCTAGGTAGGCAGTATGCACCTACTTCTCCTCATTCATTGTCTTAGTGACCTCTTCAAAGAAGGTCCACCAGGGCTTCAGTAGGCATGACCTTACTTTGACAAAGCCAAGCTGGAATGGGTGTGGAGGACTCCCATGCCCTTGTTGATAATTTTTATGATAATTCTTTCCATGGCTTTGCAAATAAGACTAGTCATACTAATAGGTTCATAGGTAAATACTACTCTATATGCCCTGAAGGGCCATTTTAAGCCTTATAGCCATTAACCTAAGGTCACACTCAAGTTCTGTACTTTGTGTATTTGACAACATCTAAACCATTATGCCAAATCCAATGAGTCTGTAGTTTCCCAGATATGTTGTAGGTCCTTCATTATGAAGGGGAATGATCTCACAGCCCTCTTTCCTTGTGGCACAAAACCTGTTTAATACTATAGTTAAATAATGACTGCAGGGGTCCAGATAAGTTATGCTTCAAAATGTTCAGTTGGCACTGGGGCACATAGAGCTGTGTTATTGGCTTTAGTGAGTACAGCCAGTACATGCTCCCTAGTTATAGTTGGATGGTTTATATTTGAGGATATTTCTTGAGGGATGGTTGAGGGGTATGGGTAAAGTTGAAACTGAATTTGCTGATAGCAGGTTTGCTATATAACTAGGCTCAATGAGTGGGGCACCATTAATCACCAGTTCAGCCCCTTGCTATTTGCTGCTTTTGAGGTTTCTGACATAGGTGGAGAAGGCAATATGGCTATCTTTTACCTGGGAAGCTATCTTAAACTCAAAGTTGGTTTGGTTTAACTTAATAAGCCATCTTAGTTGCCTATTTAGTTTGTTAAATAGTTTTTAGCATTATGGAAATTGCCCTTCTTGATTTTTGCCATATTTTTTTCTTTTTATTGCATATCCTGTTTAATTAGGGATGCCTCTAAGGTGGTTTGCTTCTTGGGACTAGTTTTAGGCTTACTTCTGGTAAGTACAACAGTCTTTATGCAGCCATTGACATGGTTGTACAGCGTTACTGGCACTAATTCAGCATAGACCATTCTGGTCTCTATGTTTGGAGGGGCATTGAATTTTGACAAACCATCACTTAATAAATGCTAGCTTGTCTTGAAATAGTTCCTTACTGTTAATGCTTTTATAGGGTTTACAGGGTTGAATCAAAATCAACTCTGTAAATTGCTTTATGGTTGGATCTTACTAGGGAGAGTGATACAATGGGGAGCAGTGTTCTCCTATATTTGTGAGTACAAGGTCCAGTATGTTGGAGACTCTAGTGGGTGATTTCACTATTTTGTTAAGGGTGTTTTGATTTATAAAGGCCAGGAATCTCCATGCCTGTAGATTTGAGGCCATGTAGGATAATTTGTGATGTCTCATAAATGGTACATGTCACAAAAATGTGCAGAATGTAAAAGTTGTAAGTTAGACAATGGGCCAATGTGCTGGTGCTGATATCAGGATTGTGTTTGTTGACACTGAATTTACATTGCAAAGTTATTAAAGAAAACTGGTATTTACTGAGCAATATATATTTCAACTATGGTCAAACAAAAGGTTTTATTTTAGTAACAATGCAAATTCGGACCAATTATATCAGTAAGTGCTTTGATTGAGTGCTCAAGAGCTTTCTGGTGATACATGACAAGAATGGTTAGCACACAGTGGTTTTGTGATATTGCATAATCAATGCAAATCATGCATACCATATTTTCACACTATTTTGAAACACCAATATTAATCTATAGAACCATGCATGTTAGATGGCAACTATGAATTTCTTAACTGTTTGCGATAATGCTGCGCATAAGAACATAACATTTGTTTACCTGTAAGCCACAGAGTGTTTACTATATTAATTCTAATATGAAATATAGCTAATATTCATAACTGCTTTACCAAAGAAACCTTTATATTCTGGAAGCCTTCAGATTACCCATTATGTTTTAATGTCAGTTTTAACTAACACATAACTTGCATATGCCACCCAAAATATGACTGCATTGTACTCCATTTCTGCACAATTAATCTCCCTGGACTACATGACAAGAGACATGAAGGAGCTCTTGGATTATGTAGCCCAGGCAGGAATGACCTTATCCCTGAGCAGCATCCTACCATCACCCATAATGATATCATAGTACAAGCAGAAAATGATTGATTTCAACAATGGGCTAAGTTTCTAGTGTCATTCTAAGGGGATCCAGTATCTGTATGCCTGGGATGACATGACTGACAGACTTCAATGCTTTGCCAGAGATGGCCTGCATCTGTCACCCCTGGGCTTCCAGATACTGGCCAAGGCTCTTGCCACCTCTATAGTGCCTTTTTTTAGGTAGTGTTCCAAAGACCAATTTACCACTGTAACAGCTACAAACAAATGCAATCTGAGAGTCATGCTGCACAGTGCTAGAAGTCAAAATCTCAAAATGCACTCGCTCAAAGCACTTCTTAAAATGTAAAACATTGGCATTTGTGCTGTAACAGAAACCTGGTTCAAGGCAGCAGAAAGCACCCCTGCACTACCAGGCTATAACTCATTCCACAACTTTCGGCCCCAGAACGTGGAGTGAAGCTCCAAAGGCAGTGGTGTTTCCATATTCATAAAGGATGCACACACCTCCAGACTGGTAGCCCAACATAACGCATCAGAGATACTTCAGGTGCAGCTAACATTGGGTAAGACAGCAATTCAGGTCGTAGCCTGCTAACGTCCACAACCATATCCCAAGACTCACACTGCACATTCCTAACCACCCTGGAGAATATTAGTGTCCAACCTAACACTCTCATACTGGGCGACTTCAACTACCTCTCCGTTAACTGGGAAAACTACTCATGTACCAATACACTTGCCCAATGTTTTCTGGAATTCATTAATTCCAATGCTCTGGACCAGCTCATTCTTACCCCCACTACAGGTAGCAACATCCTTGAGCTGGTCATTACTAACATGGTTGACCATTGCTCTATGCCAATTGTCAACTCCTCCCTGGTTAGATCCAACTACAAACTAATCACCTTGGAAATCCACATCCCCATCGCCCCCACCCCCCCCCCCACAAAAGTAACTACCATGAAAAACTTCTCCAAAGCTAACTTTGGGCTCCCAAAAACAGAGGTGGCTAAATTCACGGCACCCATGCAAATGGAGAATAGTTGAATGACCGCGGAATCATACACCAATGCAGTGTACAAACATGTACACAAATGCATGGATCTCACCATACCCAATAGAACCAAGACACTCTCCTCAAAAAAAAAGGAAGCCCAATACACTCTCCTCAAAAAAAAAAGGAAGCCAATCTGGTGGTCCCCTGCCAAAAAACAAACTCTACAACAGAAGGAGGAAACTGATGCAGAATAAGGCAAAGTCCGAAGACTGGAAAAACTCCCTTATCAGCCTCAACAAAAGGTTGAGATCTCTCATCAAATCCTCTAAAGCTAGCTATGAAAACAGAATTGCAGCAGATAGTAAAGACAACCACAAGACCTTCTATAGTTATGCAAAGAATCTCCATGACAATACCCAGATTTGCTCTGAGCTACTGCACAATGGTGCCTCCTATACTGAGCCAACAGATATTGCCAATATACTGGCTGACAGATTCAGTGCTAACTTTACCCCTTTCATCCCCAAAAGGACCAATCACAATACCAGTAGATTGCCAGTCAACCAGTATTACTGCTGCACAGGTTAAAACAGCACTGTCCAAGGCCAGGAATACAGCTTCTATGGGGCCTGACAATATCCCTGGCTGTGTTCTACATGAACTACAGAGAGAAATGGCACCTCACCTGTGTGCCCTGTTCAATCACAACCTCACCTCAGGCTTTGTCCATACTGAATGGCGCACTGCTACAGTCACCCCTCTCCACAAAGGAGGAACGACTACAGACCCCAGGAATTATCGCCCCATTAGCCTGACGAGTCTGATATGCAAGCTATGGAACGCATCATCATGGACCTAATAAACAAGGATATAGGGAATCTCCAGACTCTGGATCCTACACAGTTTGGTTTTGTGAAGGGTAGATCATGCCTGCTCAACTTGGTCAACTTTTTTGAGTCAGTCACCAGAGCTGTGAATGAAGGCAAGGTGGTTCATACAGTCTACCTTGATCTGGCCAAGGCCTTTGATACCATTCCCCACTCAAGAATCATGGAAAAACTCACTAAGCTAGGCATCAACCCCTATATCACTAGCTGGGTTGCAAACTGGCTCACAAATAGAACCCACAGTGTGAAAGTAGCTGACTCCAAGTCAGACTGCTGACAAGTCAAGAGTGGAGTCCCACAGGGTTCAGTCCCGGGTCCTATCCTGTTTGGTATCTACTTTTCAGAAGTCCAGGCCAACATGAAGGGACTCTGGCTGACAAAGTTCGCAGACGTTTGCAAGTCGGGAGCAATTATTAACTCCCCAAGTGATGCTGACATCCTACAAAAAGGCCTCAATGAGATCAACAACTGGTGTCAGAACCATGGCCTTAAGCTCAATGCCAAAAAATGTGTCATCATCCCCCTTGGAAAAAAAAAAGAGTTCCCTTGAATTACCACACTGACGGTAGTCCACTGAGCACAGAAGGCATTATAAGAGATCTGGGAACACAGGTTGACAGCAACCTCTCTTTTGACCACCATGTTGCCACTGTGGTCAGAAAGTCCTTCTATGTGGCACATCTCATTACTAAGGGTTTTGCATCCTGGAAGAAACAGATTATTGTCTCCCTCTACTCTTCCCTCATTAGGCCAATCATTGAGTACAATGCCCCATTTGGCATGTACCACACTAGACATGTGCAACAACTGGAGAGGCCGCACAAGTACCTCACAAAGAGGATCATAGGCCTTAAACACTTGTCCTATATGGACAGACTCAAAAAAACTCCAACTATTCTCTATCTCATACCACCTACTTAGAGGCAATCTCTGTATGACTTACAAAGCCATGTCTGACCCAGCTCTGTTAGAAATGTTACATCTAAAGAAATCCCAATCCCTCCACACAACATGCTCCAGAGACCTCAACCTCATTACCACAATCAACAGAACATGCTGAAGGGACTGGTTCATAACCCAGAGACTGCCCATGCTATGGAATAGACTTCTCATACATGTCAAGTAGAGCACCTCACTGGCCCTCTTCATGAGAAATCTTGATGAGTGGATGGGAAATAGAAAATTCACCCTGGGGATCACTCCAGTGGCTCTACTCGACAGAGGCACTAGGAACTAAGGTCAGGAGGCAAAATGCCAGAGTAATCCTATGGGCTAGGCTTGTAAAGGTTCCAGGGCCATTAGCCTAGTACACACCTATGAACCTATGAACCTAAATATGGAAAATGTGTCACATTTTCATACTTTTTTTTTCAAATGATCCTTAATAACTGTAGCCTTGTGCATCCCATACTAACTGTTGCACTGTGCATGCCCAGCATATATATGTTTTCCTTAAGTAATTAATAAACTCTTTTTAACAAACTAATAACTTTCTCATTGCTTCTGTTGTTTCTCTCCATTGTTCCACTATATTTTTACACTCTCCAAATTTAACTTCAAATATTCTTTTTTCTTTTCTTATATACCATATGCCATTTGTTTTGTTAATTTCACCATACCCTTTATTCTTCAATTTGTTCAATTGTATTCCAGCTTTTTTTTTTACATTTTATTTTTTCAATTATTACCTCACTCTTACTCATCTATAATTTATTTTTGACTGCAATAATTAAATAATCAACATATGAAAAACACATTGCTATTACGGTTCCTTTTTCCATCTCATATCTTGCTTCTGTCATGCTGCAAGTGCATGCTTGCATTATTGCATTCATCACTAATACAAAAGGACTCATGTTTCTGGTATATTCTTCTTCATTAGCTCCATTACTTCTTCCTTTACTCCCATCCATCCATTTTCTATAACTTTAACCTAGAATTTTTCATAACACATTTTTATTACATTCACTACTACCCCCAATCCCTAATATCTTCTGCATTGTCTCAGGGCTTACCCTATCAAATGCTTTTGCTATATCATGTTACTAATCTTACCACCTTAAAAAATATATCTATCACCTTTTTACCACTACAGATATTTCTTAACTTCATCCAATACTCTATGCCTTTTTATATAATTTACATAAAACATTTATAATTCATGTCCTTTTTGTTATTTTGGCCTCAATTTTTTACATCATTTCTTTCATAGCTTTTTCATATAAATATAATCAGTCCACCACTTATCTGTTCTTCTTTTATATCTTTATTCAACCACCCATTAAATATATTTTAACAAGCACTTGCTTTTTTTTCCATTTCATCCATTCCTTTATAATATCCATAACTTATTATTTTTCCATTTCTTTTGGTAATTCTACCCTTCCCTTCCTTACAGTTTTATCCAAATCTACCATTTTTAATTTTCCCTTATAAATGATTCTTAACCTTTCCACATATTCCTTTCTACTTCCATTTTCTCTATGTGTTCATTTTCATACATTCTACTTATACATTTTTATTCACCTCCGTTAGCTATTCCTGTTTATATTGTATATTATCTTCTGTATTAAATATTGCATCTGTTTTCTTTGTTCTTGTTTCAGATTCTTTCTCTAAAAAATAAAACTTGCTCTTTTTCCTTTAATAAAGAATTGTTGTCTATACATGATCATATTTATTTTCTCTCCATTTTTCTTATAATTCTTTTCCTGTTTTTCTAATTCCATCACTATATTATTCTGGCTCTTTTTATAATACCTTATAGTTTTTTCATATTAATCCATATTTCTTTTTGTTCTGTTTTCAACTTAAAAAACTTTTTAGATTTTACATTTTACACCACCAAAGGATACCTGCAATTTTAATAATGCACTATCATTGTTATACGTTCTTTCCATAATTTTCTATATTTTCCTTCATTTTATCCTTGTTGCTAACATTACCATTTAATCATGTCATTTCTTTTTCTTTCCTTTATTATCCCCCTGTCATCTATCCCATGCTGTTGTGTGATCTGAAATATCAGTCATGTCCACTCCATGACTTCCTTTATATCTTTTGAATATATATTACGTAATCTTCTTCAAGATATAACTTTCCTCTTCTATATATCAAATCCATGTTTCCTTGTTTTCAGCCATCTACATTTTATTAACTCTTTCTTCACCCAAATATGTTTTTTGTTATTTTTCTTCCTTCCTTCCATAAATTACAATTAAAGTCTCACACCATAGTTATTTATATATTTATCATTAGACACATTTTCTTCAAACATCTTTTTTTTCATTTCAGACATATTTGTATATGTTTATATCACTATTAATTTAACACATCTTTCCTTTCTTCTCATGTCACATATCACTTTCATAGGTACTCCTGTCACATCTAATATTTTTATTTCCTCAATTCTTAATAGAATCTTGAACCTTGAATATATCGTATTTCCTACTGGCCGTATAATCTTCATTTTGCATATTGCATCAATTCTTTTTCTTTTCTATTTCTTCGCACATCATGTGTCCAACAAACCTATCCTGCCTATGCTTAATTCCTTACACCATTCAGTCACTAACAAACTCCTAACATTATTTTATGTCATTTACATTTAATGCCATATTCTTATATAATTCTGTTCCTTTCTTTGTCTCCTTATTTCTACTTTTTATTTTTCTCTTTCTTCTCCTAACCTTCCCCAACTGCTTTTTTATCATTTTCCTTTTGTTCTTACGCTGTCTCTGACTTTTTTTCTGTCCTCTTTCTAATACTGCATACTTATTTTAACTTGTATCTGAGACCTTCTTGTCTCCTTACCATCCTTTCTGCATTTTCCAGCAGTGTTTGTCTTCTTTACTTATTTCCCTACAATGCATTCTTCTTCACAAATCCTTTAGTAACATTTACAACTAATTGACCCTTTGCTCTACTATTTTCTTCTTTATCCCCATTTTTTCCTATCAAAGGGCAGTCAGAACAGAAATGCTCACTGTTATTACAATTTTCCACATACTGGTTTACAGTTCCTGATAGTACGTCGCCTCTCCCCACTTTGTCCGTATCTTCTTTTGTTAATTCCGTACAAACTATGTGGTTTCTTCACATTAAAAAACATCTTTAGGTTGTACCCAGTATCCAGCACTGCCCTTTGTCCATTTAACACTATCTTTAGTACATGCTGCGATTTTCCTTCACTCACATTCTGTGTTACCCATACTTTCTACCCCAGTTGAAAAATGTATTTCAGATTGCAGTCTTGCACTTTCTTATATCATATTTTACTATAAACAGATAGAAAAGATTATTTATAGTCTTCTGCATTTTCTTTTTTATTGCAAAGTTGCAAGTTCTGAAATGGAAAGTCTTTCCAAAGTGATTGCATGCTTTTTTCTCTGCTTCGTTCACTAAGCAGTCTTCTATCAAGTACATTTCAAATGTCACATCACAAATGTCCACATTATCAAATTTACTAGAATTAATGCTCACATATCTTTTAAATCAAAGCCACATTGCAAACTAATATTATCCATAATGCTATATTTGTTAATGACTTCATTGCTTGTTGTTCTGATTCTTATTACTTTTCTCTGTGCAGTCTATCCTTCAGTGTTCCTTTCAAGCCTGTGCTTTTATCTTTTTTTCCATCTTTTCTTCCTACCTGCCTGACTCACAGTTTTAACATGTCTTCATAGTTCTACTTTCATTGTTTGCATCAGTTTTTTCACAGCACCCAGCTGAAGGATAATGTCATTAAAACCAGCTTCTAAACCATATTAATATATACTCAGATTTATACCATCTATCCTAACTTTATGTTTTCTACCAGCTTCTTATCAGTACTTTCTGAAATTTACTTCTCTTCTAGTAATCTTTCTATTACAGTATTTCAAACAGCCTTGACTCCATTCTTCACTTCTTCCTCTTGGATTAAATCCATAAGACTTGAGTTTCAAGTCCTATACCATCAATATCAGTTGCAATTAGCTCTGCCATCTCTGTAGCAGGCTCCACATGCCTTGCAGCATTCTCAGTGCTGTGTCTGCTATCAGCTGCCATGTTGTAAGTGTCTGAGCCAAGTAGTAGTCCTCTACTGCCAGACAAACATGAATAATGAAGTTCCCTAGTCCCCTACTCAAATTTTTTTCTATTCAATATGAATGCTACCTTGGTTCTCCCCTGAAAAGAGACCACTCAGTAATATGAACTAACTAGCTCAACAATGTGTGCATAAGTAAAAAAACAGATAAATATCACGTCAAAATATTTCAACTTATTACTCTTGGATGCACATAATAAAACCCACTATTATCCTAGATACTTACACACACACACACACACACACACACACACACACACACACACACACACACACACACTAACAGAAACAAAAACACATGAACCCACCAATTACAGACAATTCAATACACATCGGATATCTGATTCTTATTAAATGAATGAGCAAGTAAAAATGGACACAGAAATACTTTTAGCCAATTGCTGTCAGATACATACAGTGCAGCCCGTTATAGCTCTGCTTTAGGCAAACATTTATGCACACATGAGAATGCACCAGCAGTTACAGCCACTTTGAGTGTCAGCACTACAGATAACCAATTGTGATAAAATAAATGAATACATGAGTAAATAAAAGCCAAAAAGATGCAGTTTAGTTTATTACTATAAGTCACATACAGTATTACCCATTACTCACCACTTCAGTGCACACACACACACACACACACACACACACACACACACACACACACACACACACACACACACACACACACACTCTTCGTTGCCTCTTTATACCTCAGATGTCTGACTTTGAACAGTGAATGAATGAATAAATATATAAGTACTGGCTAGAGAAATATGTTTCAGCCTCCTACTCTCAGATGCATGCACTGCACCCACATAAACTCCCAAATATACACATGTGCCCACCAACTACAGTTACTTTACTGACAGTATGCAACTCAAATGTCTGACTCTAATTAAATAAGTGAAAAGAGATGCAACAACTAGCCACAATAAGATATTTTTTCTTCACTGCTGTCAGATGCATACTGTGTAGCCCATTACATTCCCCAACATACACAGAATCTCATCAATCACACACACACAAACCCTCACAAATAAACACAAGTTTGGGATGTCTGTAATCAAATGAATAAATGAAAAACAGAAGTGAAAACCTCAGTAATATTTCAGTAATAAAGTCTAACCAATCTCTGTCTATTTCTCCCCACTCATACTCTTGCAAACATACACACATCATCATGCTACACTTACATTCTAAACACCAGCGTGGCGTTCTTACCGTGCATTTAAACAACATTGGCACTGTTCATTCACACTAGATGAAAATCTTCACATTAGGCTGTGAATGTCACAGCAACCTTCCTTGATCCTCTCAATCACATGAAACTTCCAAATGCTAAGGAAGTTTCACTAAAGTTTTTCTTCTAAATACAGAAAAAGTTAACTGTAGAGTAGTTACTTATGCTATTTTGCAGACCTAATTTTGAGAAACAGCTTTTATATATTTACTCTTCCTTTGTGCCCATATTTGCATACAAAACAGAACAGCAGAAATTTGATTGGATGCTGAACCGTGGACTTTTAAATTAGAGATGGAAGAGCAGGAACAAGACTGCAGTCTCACCAAATATCACTTGCACATCAAAATAGTTGTTTATTCATTTATTCATTTTTTTTGCAGTTATTTTTGTATAGAATTTGAAAGAGAGACAAGAGGTAGAGAACATTTCATTACTATTAAATGTATTTGGAGATATCATAGAGTGGGGGTAATTGTCAAGTAAAATACATTTTTTCAGATATTTTAATGTAAAATTATTTCTTATTTTCAGATGACATACTAAGCAACAGTTACAGCTGATTTTGATCAAGTGCTGCATTTAACACAAAATTCAGTAAAGTTGCTGATGAACGTACTCCTTTCAGGAGGTAAGGGAACTGTCTTGCACATGAATATTCTCTTATATGCTACATTGCAGCTGGAATTCATGCCATGAATATCAATGTAGAAAGCAATAAGTTATACTCTACAACAAATATCATGCGAGGAAGCCATGCCTTTTCATTTTGGCTTAGCCAGACAAGGTTATTACTGAGTCCAAGTGGAATGCATGCTGTACATAGAAGACATTATTCTCAATAAAATAGGCAGCAAGCTTTAAATAGAGACTAAACTAGTTTATATCTTTGTCTTATAGAGGAGATGTCATAGCTGAAAATTCTAATAAGTTATTTTGCTTTATTTGCCTAGCCATTAACCTGAGGTCAGAATCAAACCTTGTACCTTCTGTCTGTGAGGTGAAGACTTTAGAGAAAAGAATAGTTGATTAAGAGATGAAAATATGTTTATTTTGATTTAGTCGATGGCTGAAGCACTAATTTCAATTTGACAAATTTAAATTATCAGGATATCTGTTGGCCTTATTTCTTAAAACCAGCATAATACACTGAAATACTCCCTAGTCAAATATTCAGTGATCAGGCCATGGAATGCTATATTTTACCTGTTGGACAGAAAAGAAATAAATTACAACATTGTTATTGGGCGTTGGTCACTGAGAGCCTTTAGACCTCATCCTCTCCACTATGGGCATTTTACATGGTGATACGGTAACATGTATGAGGGGTTACCATAAAGGTCAGTTAGTGCGAGACATCTGTGTGTGGTGTGTGTGTGTGTGTGTGTGTGTGTGTGTGTGTATGCGCGCGTGTGTGTGTGTGTGTGTGTGTATGTATATATATATATATATATATATATATATATATATATATATGTAAGAGTTTATGGATAAGAATGAAAAATAAAACAAGCTGTTTTGAGAGTTTTGTTCAACTTTTAAAACCTACATTTTAACCATTTTGAATTCTGCTTTAAACTATTTAAGCAGATTTTCATCTTGAAATTATCTGTGTAGAAAATCATCATCATCTTCTTTCGGCTGTTCCCGTTAGGGGTCGCCACAGCGGATCATCTGTTTCCATTTCTTACTGTCCTCTGCATCTTGCTCTGTCAAACCAACCACCTGCATGTCCTCTCTCACCACATCCATAAAACTTATCTTAGGCCTTCCTCTTTTCCTGTTACCTGGTAGCTTCATCCTTAGCATCTTTTTCACAATATACTCAGCATCCCTCCTCAGCACATGTCAAAAGCAATGTAATCTTGCCTCTCTGGATTTCTCTCCAAACCTTCCAACCTGGGCTGACTCTCTAATATACTTATTCCTAATCCTGTCCATCCTCGTCACACCCAGTGCAAATCTTAACATCTTTAGTTCTGTCACATCCAGCTCTAACTCCTGATTTTTTTGTCAGTGCCACTGTCTCCAACCCATATAACATAGCTGGTCTCACTACCCTCTTGCAGACCTTCCCTTTCACTCTTACTGGTACTCTGTCACAAATCACTCCTGACACTCTTCTTCACCCCCTCCATTCTGTCTGTACTCCCTTCTTCACCTCTCTCCCACACTCACCATTACTCTGAACTATTGATCCCAAGTATTTAAACTCATCCACCTTCACCACCTCTACTCCTTGCATCCTCACCATTCCTCTATCCTCCCTCTCATTTACATATATATATTCTATCTTAGTCCTGCTGACCTTCATTCCTCTTCTCTCTAGAGCATATCTCCATCTCTCCAGGGTCTCCTCCACCTGTTCCCTACTCTTACTACAGATCACAATGTCATCTGCAAACATCATACTCCAAGGGGACTCCTGTCTGATCTTGCCTGTCAACCTGTCCATCACCAATGCAAATAAGAAAGGGTTCAGAGCTGATCCTTGATGTAATCCCACCTCCACCTTAAACTCATCTGTCACTCCCACCGCAGACCTCACCACTGTCACACTACCCTCGTACATATACTGTACCACTCTTACATACTTCTCTAACACTTCCGACTTCCTCATACAATACCACAACTCCTCTCTAGGCACCCTGTCATATGCTTTCTCTAAGTCTACAAAAACACAATGCAACTCCTTCTGACCTTCTCTGTACTTCTCCATCAACACTCTCAGAGCAAACATGCATCTGTAGTGCTCTTTCCCGGAATGAAACCATACTGCTGATCACTAATCATCACATCCCTTCTTAACCTAGCTTCCACTACTCTTTCCCATAACTTCATGCTGTGACTGATCAGTTTAATCCCTCTGTAGTTACTACAGCTCTGCACATCACCCTTATTCTTATAAATCGGTAGCAAAACACTTTTTCTCCATTCCTCAGGCATCCTCTCACTTTCCAAAATTTCATTAAACAATCCACTGCCATTTCACCTAAACACCTCCATGCTTCCACAGGTATGTCATCTGGACCAACAGCCTTCCCTTTCTTCATCCTCTTCACAGCTATCCTTACTTCCTCCTTGCTAATCCATTGCACTTCATGATTCACTATCCCCACATCATCCAACCTTCTCTCCCTCTCATTCTCTTCATTCATCAACCCCTCAAAGTACTCTTTCCATCTGCTCAACACACTCTCCTCACTTGTAAGTATGTTTCCCTCATTATCCTTTATCACCTTTACCTGCTGCACATCTTTCCTAGTTTGATCCCTCTGTCTAGCCAATTGGTACAGGTCCTTTTCTCCCTACTTAGTGTCCAACCTTTCATACAACTCTTCATATGCCTTAGCCTTCGTCACCTCTCTCTTTGCCATGCACCTCATCTCCTTATACTCCTGTCTGCTTTCTTCATCTCTCTGACAATCCCACTTCTTCTTTGCCAACCTCTTTCTCTGTATACTCTCCTGTACTTCCTCATTCCACCACCATATCTCCTTGTCCTCCTTCCTCTGTCCAGATGTCACACCAAGCACCTTTCTAGCTGTCTCCCTTACTAGCTCTGCTGTAGTTACCCAGCTATTTGGTAACTCTTCACTGCCACCCAGTGCCTGTCTTAACTCTTCCCTGAACTCCACCTCACAATTACCCTTTTTTAATTTCCACCATTTGATCCTTGGTGCTGCCCTTACACTCCTCCTCCTCTTCTTGATCACCAATGTCATCTTACAAACCACCATCCTATGCTGCCTAACTACACTTTACCCGGTCACCACTTTACAGTCTCCAGTCTCCTTCAAACTGGCCCTCCTACATAAGATGTAATCCACCTGTGTGCATCTTCCTCTACTCTTGTATGTCACCCTATGCTCCTCCCTCTTGTTAAAATACATATTCACCACAGCCATGCCCATCCTTTTTGCAAAATCTACTACCTTCTGACCTTCTGCATTCCTTTATTTAACACCGTACCTACCCATCACTTCCTCATCCCCTCTGTTCCCTTCACCAACATGCCCATTGAAATCTACTCCAATCACCGCTCTCTACCCTTGGGTACAGTCATCACCACTTCATCCAACTCACTCCAAAATTTTTCTTTCTCGTCCATCACACACCTAACTTGTGGAGCATATGCACTAACAACATTCATCATTACACAATCAATTTCCAGCTTCATAAACATCACTCTATCTGGCACTCTTTTCACCTCCAAAACACTCTTAGCATACTGTTCCTTCAGGATAACTCCTAAGCCATTTCTCCTCCCATCCACACCATGATAAAACAATTTGAACCCACCTCCGATACACCTAGCCTTACTACCCTACCATCTGGTCTCTTGCGCATACAATATACCAACCTTCCTTCTGTCCATCATATCAGCTAGCTCTCTTTCTATACCAGTCATACTGCCAACATTCAAAGTTCTGACCCTCACTACCACAGTCCTAATACTACAGAAAAATAGACATACATGATAATAATCACATAATGATATTAGTAAGGTATAAATATTATATAAAATGCAACTGAGGGTAAAAAGTATAAATAAGTTGCTGCTTCATATATAACTAAACTAAATGAAAGAATATGAACAATACAGCATTGTTCAGATCACAAATCAGCTTAGAAAAAAATGCATGTCAGAAGCTATTAGTGGGACACAATAGTAGTTTACAAAAAGAGGAAGAAAACAATGCTCAATAATAATACATTTGGGTACTTCACTTTCAGGATGCCACATAAGAATATAGAAAAGCTAAATCTCAGAGATGAGGCTAGCCAAATGTATTTCTGTGCAGAGGATACAGGAATTTTACTTAGGATAAAAAGTATGCTAAGTTTAAGTAAGCAATCAAGGTTAGAGACTGTGGGATATCTGATATTTAAACTAAAATGCCAGTACTACACTCTACTTTGTCTGTTTATAGTTTAAAATATCTTGTCACATTTTATCTAGTCTAATACAGAAAAATAAGCTAGTGGCTTTGAAGTGGCTGATTTTTTTTAAACCAAAGTGACACTATTTCATACTATTTAGACTGCTTTACTGCTGCATTTAATAATACTACCATTGTGCTTTGAAATGTGTTAAATACTGGGCTGCTCTGATTGTGTTACGGTCATTTTCTATGATTATTGCTGCTATGCTGTATAGAAAATAAATGTTCGTAACAGTACTATATTCTACTGGCTGAAGGACCCTTTACTTAGCACATATACTAACTTATGCATCTATTATCAGGTTCTATTCCCCTTCTATCTGCTAGATCCCTGAAGAGCTTGAATGCTACAAGGACACCTCCCCTGCTGAAACCTAACTGGAAACTTTCCTGCACCGTCCTTCAACTCTGAAAAGATCTGCCAAGGTTAATATTACCTTATCCTGTCTGTATGTACTATATTGTTTAGCCGTACCAGGTCTACAGCACTGCCAGTAATCTCTCAAAGCCCCACAATCAACCCTAAAATACTAAACTGGATTACTCCTATATCCATCTTTAATTATTTCCTAGTGAACATATCTAAGTTTCTAAGCAGCCCTAAAACTACAAAAATAGCAGAAAATTGGCAGAAGAATTCTTAATGTGTGAAAAGGCTGCAAAAAGTGATTACTAACAGTATACTATGTAAAAAATGTATACTGAAGGCAAAAACAAGGGTAAGAAAGTATTTAAAAAAAAGTCTCATTGTACTTGCATGTTTATACAGGTCCTACAGATCTCATGGTCAGGTTAAGCCCCACTGCGCTTGACAATTTCTCTGTCATTGTCCATGAAACCTTTCAAATTAATGCCAATTTACTGCCTACTACCCTTGATGATAATTCCATATCTTCTCACCACCTACGAAAATCTGTCCTACCTAGGCTACCTCTACCCAAGAAGCCAAACCATCACTCCAGTAATACAAATTAAATTAGACCACTTAATAATCCCCCTTACGACTAACTCCATGGATACAAAGTACCACCAACCCATTAGATCCAGATATATCAACCCCAAAACCAAGAATTACCTAAGACTAATATTTAAATTCCTGAAGCTCACAATCAGACTACATGGCAACCTTACAAGGGATGGCGAAATTCATCCAAACCCTGGCCCAACCTCACTAGTCAATCCCAGCCCCAATTCTAGCATTTTCACTAACTTACAAATTTTAAATAGACCTTCAAACTCACTCCTGGTCAGTCACCTAAATATTAGAAGCTTAAATAATAAGGTCCACCACCTGCATGCACTCTTAGATACGCATTCCCCGGATATACTTTGTCTTACTGAAACCTGGCTAAAACCATCAACAGCAGATAATGAAGTTTTACCTTCAGGTTATAGCATACTAAGGTTAGACCATACCACTAGGAAGGAAGGATGGGTAGCTGTACTATACAAAACTACTCTAGATTTGACCTCTGATTCCACAAAACCACCCCGTGTTGATAATGCTAAAATTCTCATTACCAAGCTTCAAATTAATGGTGTAGTGTACCACAAAATCTCCCTTAGATCAACTTAGATTTAGACAACTAAGGAACAATACTAAAAAATCTACCACACTAGATAAAAAGAAAACTTTTTCTGCCATTTACAACAGAAGCATCAAAACAATTCGCAAAAGTTTTGGGCAGGCATAAATAAACTTATTCACCCAGGGCAATGCACGACTCCTACCCCCTCGGCTACAATCTCACCAGAAACTATCCAGTCACTAGCTAACCAACTATCTCCCAGTTCCCCAAGTCCTAATGCCACTGCACCTAGTTCCCAACTCCCCTTTAACTTTCAACCAGTTTCCACATCACTTATCTGTGCCCTAATCAAGGAACTAAAACCTACCACCCTTGCAGTGGATCTCCTCCCAGCTGAGTATCTACAAAAAGCCATGGATGCCATAGCATACCCGATCTCTATCCTGATCAATAGAACTATATCAGAAGCCACTATCCCCTCCATCTGGAAGACATCCCATGTTATTCCACTTCACAAAGGTGGCAGGTCTACTGAACTGTCAAATTACAGACCTATAGCTATTTTGTCACCCCTGGCTAAAATTATGGAGAAGTGCATCCATAAACAACTCCTGAGCCATCTCATTCAGCACCATCTCCTGAGCCATCTCATTCAGCACAATCTCCTGAGCCATCTCATTCAGCACCATCTCCTGAGCCATCTCATTCAGCACAGTCTCCTGAGCCATCTCATTCAGCACAATCTCCTGAGCCATCTCATTCAGCACCATCTCCTGAGCCATCTCATTTAGCACAATCTCCAGAGCCATCTCATTCAGCACCATCTCCTGAGCCATCTCATTCAGCACAATCTCCTGAGCCATCTCATTCAGCACAATCTCCTGAGCCATCTCATTCAGCACAATCTCCTGAGCCATCTCATTCAGCACCATCTCCTGAGCCATCTCATTCAGCACCATCTCCTGAGCCATCTCATTCAGCACAATCTCCTGAGCCATCTCATTCAGCACAGTCTCCTGAGCCATCTCATTCAGCACAGTCTCCTGAGCCATCTCATTCAGCACCATCTCCTGAGCCATCTCATTCAGCACAATCTCCTGAGCCATCTCATTCAGCACAATCTCCTGAGCCATCTCATTCAGCACAATCTCCTGAGCCATCTCATTCAGCACAGTCTCCTGAGCCATCTCATTCAGCACACTCTCCTGAGCCATCTCATTCAGCACAATCTCCTGAGCCATCTCATTCAGCACCATCTCCTGAGCCATCTCATTCAGCACCATCTCCTGAGCCATCTCATTCAGCACAATCTCCTGAGCCATCTCATTCAGCACAGTCTCCTGAGCCATCTCATTCAGCACAATCTCCTGAGCCATCTCATTCAGCACAATCTCCTGAGCCATCTCATTCAGCACCATCTCCTGAGCCATCTCATTCAGCACAATCTCCTGAGCCATCTCATTCAGCACAATCTCCTGAGCCATCTCATTCAGCACCATCTCCTGAGCCATCTCATTCAGCACAATCTCCTGAGCCATCTCATTCAGCACCATTTCCTGAGCCATCTCATTCAGCACAATCTCCTGAGCCATCTCATTCAGCACAATCTCCTGAGCCATCTCATTCAGCACAATCTCCTGAGCCATCTCATTCAGCACAATCTCCTGAGCCATCTCATTCAGCACCATTTCCTGAGCCATCTCATTCAGCACAATCTCCTGAGCCATCTCATTCAGCACAGTCTCCTGAGCCATCTCATTCAGCACAATCTCCTGAGCCATCTCATTCAGCACCATCTCCTGCGCCATCTCATTCAGCACAATCTTCTGAGCCATCTCATTCAGCACAATCTCCTGAGCCATCTCATTCAGCACAATCTCCTGAGCCATCTCATTCAGCACAATCTCCTGAGCCATCTCATTCAGCACAATCTCCTGAGCCATCTCATTCAGCACAATCTCCTGCGCCATCTCATTCAGCACAATCTTCTGAGCCATCTCATTCAGCACAATCTCCTGAGCCATCTCATTCAGCACAGTCTCCTGAGCCATCTCATTCAGCACCATCTCCTGAGCCATCTCATTCAGCACAATCCCCTGAGCCATCTCATTCAGCACCATCTCCTGGCTAACTCACAGCATGGTTTCACAGTACAACCATGGCCCTCCTCTCCTTTTCCAATGTTATTAATCAAAACCAAAACAGCAATCAACTTTCTTCTGCCCTCCTTCTTGATCTCTCCAAAGCCTTTGATGTGGTCAACCACAAACTATGCTCATACACACTCTTAAAGCTATTCCCCTAGATGTCCAGGCTATCCAGTGGTTCAAATCTTATCTGAGTGGTAGACAACAGGCTATACTATGGCAGAACAAACTAACTTCCCTTCTACCTGTCACCCTTGGGGTCCCTCAGGGCTCTATATTAGGATCAGTATTATGACCTGTACACAGTCATCCCAACAGCCACCTGCATTCAATATGCAGATGACTCCATTTTAATTTGCTCTGCCACCTCCCCTTTAAGTCTGCAGACTCTATCCCAAAATGTTTTTAATACTGTTGAAAATTGGCTCTGTAATAAATGTCTCCTATTAAATCCTAACAAAACAAAGCTACTGCTTTTCTCCCCCACTTGTAAAGCCTTCACTCCAACCTTTACTTTAAAATCTACCAATGGCACTGGCATTGTCCCAGATCCATGTACCAAACTCTTAGGTGTAACAGTTCATAATAACCTCAAGTTTGATATGCATATTAATGAAACTGATAAAAAAGTTAAAAAACGTGGCTCATTATACAAGATCAAACCTTTCCTCACTCCACTAGCTAGTACGGTAATTGCCTGTACACATCTACTTTCCACCCTCCTTTACGCATCCCCTCACTTCATGAACTTGAGTAAGTCTGACCTTAATAAACTCTCTAGCTGCTTTAATCATATTGCTAGATTTGCCACTGGAGCAGCATACAGAACACACCACTATCTGAACCTAAAGAATGTAGGGTGGCTAGAATTGCCTATCCAACTTCAGTACAATCAGCTAATAGTAGCACATAAAATTGTCAACCAACCTGAAAACACACCCATTCTTACAAAAATTATCACCCCTTACAGCAACCTCAAGACACTTCGTTCATCCAAGAAATTACTAGTCCAAACCCTCAAAAGCAACAACTCATCTGGAGACTCCCTATATGCCAACTCTGTTGGTAAAATATGGAACTCACTTCCTGCTGAGCTTACTTCAGAGTCCGTTCTAACCCAATTAAAAAAAATGTAAAACAGTACTTTAAAAGGCAATGGTTATGTCCTTGCTCTAATCCTGACTAACTCTGGCAATATAAACATGTGCTAAAGAGGTCTTTTGGCCACCCCTCCATTGCTTCCTAATTGTTACTCTATAACAAATCAGATTTATATATGACAGAATGAATTACTTTTATCCTATGTATTGTATCTGTAACAGTACTTTAACTTGTTTAATGTAACAGATTTTCTGTATGTATGTATGGAGCTTTTCTCCCCTGGCCTCTGCTGAAAATGAACAAATATTCAGTCGGACTATCCCGGTCAACAAATGTAAAATAAAATAAATAAGTTTTCAACAAAAACAGAATGATGGTAGCATTAAAGAAATAAAGGAGAAAAAGAAGTTGTAATTATTGGTGATTCCACAATCAAGGATTTAGATTCTTATATATGTCAAGGATGTAATGCAACGTGTGCAGTAAAAAAGATTACAAGGTGCAAAAATTAACTTTGTTTAAGGTTGTACAAATACTTGTGAAGGGCAGTAACAAGCTTGGCAAATGTTATCCACTTTGAGTCACAAGATATTTCTCAGGAGGTAAAATGTGGTATAACTCAGCAATTATCCAGTCTTTTGTACCATGTCTCTAGTTTGGATATTAGATTGCCCATCAGTGAGATTTTGGATAAAGGTTATGCAGCGGTTAGCATTGCCGCCTCACAGCAAGAGGTTCTCCAGTTCGATTCTCAGCTGGGGTGCCTTCTGTGCGGAGTCTGCATGTCCTCCCTGTGGTCGCATGGGTTTCCTCCGGGTGCTCCGGTTTCCTCCCACATCCCAAAGACATGCAGTAGGTGGATTGGACACTCTAAATTGGCCCTAGGTGTGAGTGTGTGCGTGTGTGTGTGCCTTCTGTGGAAGGTTGGGTGCCAGGCTGGCAACTCGACACCATAAAAACTCCACTGCCAATCATGAGCAGACAGATGATCCGCTGTGGCGACTCCTAACTGGGAAAAACCAAAAGAAGAAGAAGTTATTATCATAACCAAAACTGTAATCAAGGCATGCAATGAATGATTGCATGCATTACCAAGATAGCAGATTTAACAGGGAAGGATGTTATTACATAGCCAGCTGTTAGCATAGAAGATACATTCCTATTTAAGGATGATGTATACCTGACAAAAGCACTAAAGCATAAAAACACAGAGGTTGCAAGTACCATTTTGAAAGACATTAAAGTCTATAGTTATTCTTTTCAACGTGTAGTTCACATACCTAATCATACATAAGGGCAACCTCATTAAATATATTGACTTTGAATGTATGTAGTTTAAGAAATAGGGTATCATTGCTAGATGGCTGTGTGGCTGAAAAGACTGGAGACATCACTATCTTCACAGAAACATGGTATTTGTTGTATTTTTCTTTCTTTCTTTTTTTTAATTTTTTTTCTTTATTCCGCTGTATTTTGTCAGTCTTATGTTCAATATTATCATATCTGAATATGTCTGTATTTTGTTTCCCTGTCAAAAGAAGCTAAACATGTTAATTTGTCAAAGAAAATATTAGCTGGTATTATTTCATCTGCAGATTTATTGACTCTGTGTGTGTGTGTGTGTGTGTGTGTGTGTGTGTGTGTGTGTGTGTGTGTGTGTGTGTGTGTGTGTGTGTGTGTGTGTGTGTGTGTGCTACACAAGTGCCATGTGTGTGTGTGTGTGTGTGTGTGTGTGTGTGTGTGTGTGTGTGTGTGTATGTGCACACATGCTCACGAGTGCACATGCCTGCATTGAAATGAGATGTAAAAATATGTCTGGAGGTCACTCCATATGTGAACTATATTATTTTACATGGAAATATTTGCATTTGTTCATACCTTTGTTAATTTTCCCCCAGATGTTAAATAAAATGCTAAATGCTAATAGTGGAAATGTGACATTGCATTCATCTTCATTTGAAGCTGGTACCATTACTGCTATATATACCGCAGAAAAAGGTGTTTTTGCTTTAAATAAGGGCAGAATCATCTAGAATGTGTTCACTTTTCTGCACTGTGATCAAATGTTCTCTGTCCTTTAATTGTCAGTTAAGCTACAGTTTGCCAAAGACAAGCTACTATACTATACATAGTAATGACAGAATTCTATTAAGAAAAGAAAACATAAAGAGTGGGAATTACCAAGTTAAAAAAATCCCCAAAATAATTGAAAACAAACTTGTCCTGAGAATTTTCCTCCTTGCTATTTACACTCCCAGATTAACTTATTATTACTCAAAGATCTAGTTTGAAATGAAAAGTAATAAAGTGATGGTGGGTAGTTTCAGAAATAGTGGTGTTTCCTCATTTACAAGCCTAAATGGGTGCATTGGCAAAGACAGCTAAATATTGACAATATGTTCCCATTATTTTACATGGAAGCTGTCAAGAAACATATGGCATTTGGCCATTCTGCAGCTTGTGTAACGTGCAGTGGTATTGATAGTTCATGAAATGTGGACTAGAGTGATAATGACAGAAAGTATATCAACCTGATGTCCTTCAGATGTACCATGCAGCTCACGCTATATGGAAGAAGCATAGGATCAGCAGGGAGCACAGAAGAATATGCATCATATAAATTGACTTATGGGTGGCTGTAAGTGGACTGGGGGTATAGAAAGGGAGGGATGCACAGTCATACAGTGTGCATATATCATGTTAAGTGTGCATTTTTCAGTGTGTGAATTAATCATGTGACAGTGGTACATTATGAACAATATGAAGTACAGAGCACATGAGATATGTATATAGTAACCCCTGCAGTTTGTAATACATGCATACCACACACACACACACACACACACACACACACACACACACACACACACACACACACACACACACATCTCTCTCTCTTTATCAGAATATACAAGGACAGGGAGAGATACTGCGCAGTCAGCTAATATTTTCAACAGCTTTGACCAATTACCCATTCCTACTTACAAGTCCTTAATTACATCTTATTAGATTTTATTATTATTTGTCATATGTCACAGTACTGTCCTGCCTTTCTAAAACCTCCTAAACAGGAATCTGAAAATCACACAGAGGAGCAGATATTTGCTTATTTGTGCACCTGTGCAATTGCTATTTGCTTATTTGCACATCTGTGTAATTGCTGCACAGTAACAACAGTGGCAACATTTTACCATCCTGCTTCCTGATGTAATCCATCTCCAGTATTAATACATGTGGGTTCATAGTTGAGAACTGATGCATACTGACTCCCACTGTAGACCCCTGTGTTATTTCAAACTCTGTTCATATATGAGTCATTAAGTCATGTTACAAGGCCTGCACACATTCTATCAATGTTTTTGGGACATTAAATCATCTCAGGATTGCCAAAAATATGCTTTCTCCATGTCTAGGAATGCAAAGCTGGACTCTTTCCACATCTCCATTATTTTTCCTTTACTACCTCATGCACAGCAAATATCAGGCTGCTCATAGCACATTCTAATCTAAATCCAAGCTGCTCATCTCCCATCTTCACAGTCTTGTAAATTGGGAGATAAATCCATATGTTATAATGTGTATTACTGAGTGTTTGTCTGAGAGAACCCCCGTAGTTACAATCAGAGGTAATACCTTTAAAAGCAAAAAAAGTTACCAGTGGTATACAGCAGAGCTTAACACTGACTCTTGACTATGTGGCATCAGTTTCTTAAACTTGAAGCCAACACCCCGGCCTACAGTTATCTAACTGTGCAGATATGTGAACTGGGTATTGTTATTCAAATTTTCCACTAATTTATAGGTGCTCCAACACATGTTAGACTACATCCAGTACAAGGGTAATGGTCTCAAATGAAATATTAAAAAATGAATTATGGTTTGTTTTGATAAACAAAACATTTCCATATCATACTATACAGGTGACGTAACTGACTAGTCAGGCACTGCTTTAAGGTTCTCTAGGTACTCATGTTGATAACACTTCATCTTTTGCCAACATGTTCTCTTATCCGTTCATATAGCATTCTGTCTGGCTCATCTAATTTTCCAAGATATTTTGTCTAGATCTAAAGAAATAAGCTTCGCCATTACTCACCTCTCATCAGTCATATTATTAAACATAATTCAACTTTATTTTTATTCATGTGTCTGATCGTATTACTCAAACTGAGAGGTCTAAGAAATTCTTAACTTAAACAGTCAATGACTTCAAGTCCTACACTTATCAGGAAATCCACAAAATGACAAAAACAAACTACAAAACATGAAACTATGTTAAACACAGGAACGGACTATACTGGATGCTTTATTGTACAAGGTAAAGATAAGTGTTTTTGTTTTAAACACTAAAATTTCATCAGATAATCACTACAGCACACTAAAAGCTTTTATAAGAAATTACATCATGTGATCACCAAGCCTCCATCCAAGACTGTTTTTAGAGGACCGTACTCTCCTCCCCCCACAAAAAAAAAATAAAATTGTATTTGAAACATATAATTTCATATGCATAAACACATAATTTAACATTAATTCATAAAAGTTTAAATATAGAAAAATGAATATATCATTTCAAACAAACAATATATTAATGTCCTGCAAACTACTTATACTACAATTTATCTGGAAAGAGCTTTTAACTTTAAAAAGCAGGTTATAGATGTTTGTTCACTAAGACCTGGAAAACAGGTAGCATTAAGCCGCAGCTGCCAATAAAGCTCTTGCTTCTCAAGAAAAAGAGGCCAAGGCTCCCCCGTTTCAAACTTGGGGTAACTTTTTAAATTATGATAAATTTGAAATCATGTCCCGGATTTTCTTAGATGTGTTTCAACAGAATGTTAGTATCTTTTTACTTTCTGATGTCATAGAGATGGTCATACACTCTGAGGGGAATTTAATAAAGCCGGCACTTTTTTTTTTTTTTTTTTTGTGTAGGCATTGCATCATGCTGCTTACATGGCTATGAACATTTTTAGATTCAGTAAGCACTGCTGAGAGGTGCCACACACACACACACACACACACACACACACCAACACAGAAACATGCAAATCACTCATAAGCAGTTGAAGTTTATGCAAGTGAGGCAGTTAGAGGGATCCAGCAAGCAGATATGCATCTCTTCAGACCTCAAGTCAGTGTCTGCAGTGTACACGGAAAACATTTTTGTACAGGAGTATAGACAGACAAAAGAGGTTGTAAAAATGTAGATATTTGGACAGAAATGTCATACCACATGCACATATGACCAAAACTAACATCCTGTATGTCAGAAAAATTAAAGGAAATAAGCTAAATTAATTTCATTGTTTTAATAATCTGGGCATGTTTGCTTGGTGCGCCGCACTGTGCAAACATGCTTTATAGAAAAATAAAAAAAAAAAAATTGGGAAAAAAACAAATTAATTAGTATGTGACAGAAATGTATTACAGAACTGTGATTGGAGTCTCTACAATGGTGCATTGGTGTTGTTGCTAACATGGCTGGATTCTGAAACATGTAGTTTCCAGGCTGTGAGCATGGATACCTATGCAAATGGGGTAGAGGTACTGAATAGTAGAAAGGAGTAATCATGTCCGCATGTCCCCTTCATGTAGGCTTACACCCATGTTGCTGTTTACACAAGATGCAGCTAACACCAGGAGGATGTGTCTACTGACTTCTAAGATCATTTCAGATTAGGTGCATGTGTTTCTGCAGCACACCACCTGGCTGAGCAAGTCCCTTCGGGGGAAGGGGGGGTTGTCCTGTAACTTCCAAGCTTTGTTTACCTTACATATGCATGTTTGCAAGGTGTGCCACCTCACTAAGTGTGTTTAAAAGATGCATTTAATTAGTTTTGACCCTTGTTTAAGCTAAAAGAGGACCATTAAATGATGTTAATTATATTGTAGGCAGGTGTCATGCATTATAGTTACCATGTCACACATTCTGCACCAACACAGAGCTCTATAAAGTATGCATACACCCTACATTTTGATTTTTTTCCCATTACTCTGCACCATTGGAGTACAGACTTGGCAGTTTTAACTGTGAGAATGCTAGGGGCTGCTGCAGGTCTGCTGCACCTGTATGTGCTAGATGCTGAAGTCAATGCTGCTGCTGCTGACCATAGGCCTAGACAGAGAAGGAGAAGAGTTTTCAGGCCCAGGTAACCTACCAGGAGCTACATGAGCTGGAGACTGTAGACCACTACAAGGTAGAGAGGGACATACTAGCAGGACTGACTGAGCTCTGCCATCCTCAATTCAGACCCAGAGCCAACAGAGGGGAACCAGTCCCATTGGAAACAAAGGTATGTGTAACCCTTAGGATACTAGCTGCAGGTTCTTTCCAAAGACCAACTGGGGACATGATGGTGGTCTCACAGACATCAGCATCCAGGGCACTCCACCAGCTCCTGGAAGCCATGATACCACATGCCAGTAAGTACATTTCTTTTCCCCACACTGCTGAGGTGAGACCCAGCAATATGCAGCACTTCTACCATATACCACGCTACCCTGAAATACTGGGTGTCATAGATTTCACTCGTTCACATCAATGCACCACCCAGTGAGGAGGGTAAAATCTGCATCAACCAGAAGGGGTACCAGTCCACCTATTACCAGGTTATGTGCAATGCACAGAGGATTATCATGAATGTGTGTGCTGGCAGCCTTGGCAGTTATCACAACGTCCATATCTAGCACAAATCAGAGCTGTAACAGATGTTTGCTGGGGGGGACATACCACATGCCCTGGAACCATGGATGATGACACCCATCAGAAATCCACACCCACCCACCAAAGAATGCCATAATGAGGCACACACACAAACTAAGAACATCACAGAGAGTGTGTTTGGGCTTCTGAAGTCACAGTTCTGGTGCCTCAATATATCTGGTGGAGCCCTGCAGTACTCTCCAGCCACATGTGCACATATGTTCTCAGTATGTGCTGTGCTGCACAGAATGATCCTGTGGAAATGGCTGCAGCAGGATCAGGAAAGGGAAGGGATACACAGCCACCCACCAGTGCCTAGGTTATCAAAGCCACAGTCATAGGAGTGCTTGTAAGAGAAACACCCTGATGATATCCCTGTAGGCAGATGTAGGCATGCCCATTACACCCTGGCTTTGGCTAAGAGACAACACATAGCAAATTCACTGACAACCTAGGGCCCTAGAGACTGACACCTAACCCCTACTCACATACATAAAGTAAAATTGATGTCAGGAAACCCACAAAACCTGTATCTAGCCATGTATTGACTGTATACTGCTTGCATCAGGCAGAGTCAGCCTTGAACTACAGTTCTGTCAACTGCTGCATTCACAAAGTAAGTCCCTAACCTACACACTTCTTGTAAGGATTACTAGAATATGCCACTGTATGTATGGCTCCGCTGCATGTATGCAAGGAAATATAGGTTCATAGGTTCATAGGTTCGTACTAGGCTATCTGCCCTAGGGCATTTATAAACCTAGCCAGAGTGTGTGTGGCTTACACCACCCCTTAGGATGAGAATACTACGCCCTTTTAGGGTTTAGTTTACTATGCCTCTGTCTAGTAGTGACACAGAGATGACCCCCGGGGTAAACCTATGATCTCCCATCCACTCGTCGAGATTTCTCTTGAATAGAGTCAGTGAGGGGCTCTGCCTAACATGGACTGGGATTCTGTTCCAGAGTGTAGGGAGCCTCTGGGTTATGAATCTGTCCCTCCAGCACATCCTATTTATTTCTGTGTTGAGGTTTAAGTCACTTGTTCTCGTGGCTCTGATGGATTTGGATTTTCTGAGGTGGAGCATGTCCATTAATTCAGGATTGGACATGGCCTTGTACGTCAGGCACAGATCACCTCTGAGTAGGCGGTATGCGACTGAATAGAGCTAGAGTTTTTTCAGTTGGGCAGCATATGACATATGTTTAAGACCCTTTATCCTCTTGGTGAGGAACTTTTGGGGTCTTTCCAACTGCTGCAGGTGTCGGGTGAGATACATCCCAAATGGGGCATTGTACTCAATCATTGGCCTGATAAGAGAAGAGTACAGGGGGACAATGACCTCTCTTGATCTAGATGTGAAACCCTTCATGATAAGGTGGGCAATATAGAAGGTCTTCCTAACCACTTTGGCAATGTGAGTGTCAAATGAGAGGTTACTGTCAACCTGGGTCCCTAGGTCCCTGATTACCTCTTCCGTACTTAATGGATTACCGCCTATGTGGTAATTTGTCGGTACCTTGTTTTTCCCAAAGGGTATGACTATACATTTTTTGGCGTTCAGCTTAAGGCCATGGCTCTGGCACCAATTATCCATTTCTATGAGGCCTCTCTGAAGGATGTTTGTGTCCGCTGGAGTATCAATTATGACGCCCAGTTTGCAGTCATCTGTGAACTTTGTCAGCCACAATCCTCCTATGTTTGCCTGTACCTCGGAAAAATAAATGCCGAACAGGAGGGGTCCCAGGACTGAGCCCTGTGGGACACCGCTTGTGACTGGCTTAGAGTCTGACATAGCTCCAGCAACTCTGACCCTGTGGGTTTTGTCCTTGAGCCAGTTTGCAACCCATCTTGTGACATATGGGTTTACATTTAAGCTGGTGAGTTTGTCTGTGATGCCCGAGTGGGGTATTGTGTCAAAGGCTTTTGCAAGGTCAAGGTAGGCTGTGTGAACTGCCTTACCCTCATCAATGGCCTTAGTGACTGTTTCAAAAAAGTCAACCAAGTTCAAAAGGCAGGATCTGCCCTTGACAAAGCCAAATTGGGTAGGATCCAATGTCTGTAGGTCCCCAATGTCTTTGTTTATGAGTTCCATAATGATCCTCTCCATAGCTTTGCAGACCAGGCTCGTCAAGCTTATGGGGCAGTAATTTCCAGGGTCCATAGAAGCACCGCCTTTGTGAAGTGGGACCACTGTTGCCTTACGCCACTCTTTGGGTACGTATCCTGTAGTAAGGCTAAGATTAAACAGCAGCCTTATGTGTGGGTTTAGTTCCTCTTGGAGTTCATGTAGCACACAGCCTGGGACACCATCCGGTCCCATTGATGCTGTGTTTTTAGCTTTAGAGAGGGCGGCTCTTACCTGGGCATCTGAGATGTTAGGGAGGCTACACTCTGCTGGGATAGTTATTTCTCCTTTTGTGGGGGAGGGGGAGGAGAAATTTGCACTGAACCTGTGCCAGAATGTTGGCAATGTCAGTGGATTCAGTGTATTTTGTGTCATTTTGGACTAACTCTGAGCATATCTGGGAGTTTCCACCCAGGTTTCTAACATAGCTAAAGAAGACCTTGTGATTGTCTTTTGTGTCTTTTGCGATTTTTCTCTCAAAGTTGGCCTTGGATGATTTTATGAGTGATCGTAGTTTTTTGCTAGTACTGATCAGAGATGCCTTCCCTTTTAGGGATTTTGCTCTGTCATGTAGTAGCTTCCTCCTCCTGTTTTAAAGTTTGTTTATGGCTGGGGTCCACCAGACTGGGCGCCTGCCTTTGGGGGAATGGGTCTTGGTTTTATTTGGGATTGCATGATCCATGCATTCTTGAAGGTGCCCATAGAAGGCATTTGCAAAGGATTCAGCGGTGTGGGTTGTGGTTTCCACTGGCCCAGGGGCCTTGAAGGATACCACTTCAGTCTTAAGAAGTGTGAAGTTTGCTTTTGAGAAGTTCTTCACTGTGGTCTTTTGTGCAGGGGTGGGGGCGGGATGTGGATTTCCAGTGAGATTAATTTATGGTCTGATCTTACCAAAGAGGGATATACTTCCGGTGTGGAGCATTTTGTCCCCATGTTTGTGATGATCAGGTCTAGTATATTGTCTCCTCTTGTGGGAATGGTGATTAGTTGTTCCATTGCATTTGAGTTTATGAATTCTAGGAACCTTTGGGCTAGGGTGTTGGGGCTTGAGTAATGTTCCCAGTCTATGTTTGGGTAGTTGAAGTCTCCCAAAATGATGGTATTTGGAGAGACATTCATACTCTCCAGTGTCTTCAGGAAGGCTGTGTGGGGTTCCTGAGTTTGAGAGGGTGGTCTGTAGCATGCTACAAACTGTAAGGCAGTTTTGCCTATGGTTAGTTGCACCTGGATAGTCTCCGATGCTTCGTGCGTTGCCACTAACCTGGAGGTGTGGGTATCTTTGATGAAAATGGATACTCCCCCACCTTTTGTGGTTCGGTCCAAGTTTTGGGGCCGGAAAGCATGATATGAGGTAAAACCTGATAGTGCTGGGGTGCTCTCAGGAGCCTTGAACCAGGTTTCAGTCACTGCACAGACATCAATGTTCTCAATACTGAGGAGGGCTTCGAGGGCGTGCATCTTGAGGTTTAGACTTCTGGCATTGAGCAGCATTACCCTTAGTTTTTTTCCACTTGTGTTTTCTAGGGAGGTAGGTTTGTCATTTGAGCCTTGCCTAAAAAAGGCACTATGGGGGTGGCAAGAGCCTTGGCCAATACCCAGGGGTGACAGGTGCAAGCCATCCCTTGCAAAGCAGCGTCGCTTGTCAAGCATGTCATCCCAAGCAGACAGACATTGGATCCCCTTAGAATGACACCAGTAATTAAGCTAATTGTTAAAACTGATCATTTTGTCTTTGTACTGTGGCATCATTCTTGGTGAGGGTAAGATGCTGCTCAGGGTCAGGGTCATACCGGCCTGGGCTACATAATCAGAGAGCTCCTCTATGTCTCTTTTCATGTAGTCCAGGGAGGTACGTCTCAGGTCGTTCACACCGGCATGTACAATGACTGAGTCATATTTGTACTTGCTGTGGAGTGACCTGAGTGCTTGTGTTATGTGGCGGATTCTAGCTCACGACAGGCAGCTTACTGTGACCTTTTCCTTGTTCAGTCTGGTGAGCGAGACGTCAGTGTGTCTGACTATGGAGTCACCTATTACAAATGTGACTGGCATGTTGTTTGGCCTTAAAGGCTGTGACTGTTTAGCACACTGACTTTGTGAACTATGTGTTGCATGTGCTATGTCTTGAGGTGGTGGTTGCTTGGGTGTCTGCTTTGGAGGCCTCTGTTGTTTTGGTAGATTTTTAATCAGCACCTCCGAGTATGTTTTTGTGTGTTTATGTGTTTGGTTTGCAGTTGTGATAGTTCTATGTGAGACTGGGTTTGTGGTGTGCGTGGTTACCTTCTCCTCCTGACTGGTCTTGCCAGTACTGAATTGAGAGAGCTCAGCCTCCAGTTTGGCTATATAGTTGCATCTCTTGCATATATTTGTATTTGTTAGGAGGAGGAGAGGGTTGTCTGTGTACATGAGGCAATTGTAACATTGCCACAAGATTCCCAGATTCACCAGCTGAACAGGAGAGGACACCAGCAACTGACCCTTCGACATGCTAGAAATAGTGAAAAAGATTGCTGTGTAACTGAGTCAGAAAGGACCTATAGGGAAATGGGTACTCAACAGAGTGCGCTATTTGGACACAACAGTGATGGGAGTAACTCATTACAAAAGTAATATGTTACTGTAACATATTACAATTTTGAGTAACTAGTAATATAACACATTACTTTTTCAAAGCAGTAATGAAGTAATAGTAATATATTACTTTTTTTAGGAATTAGCAACTAGTTACTTTTGCATTACTTTGCAAAATCACAAGTCGGTCGACCTGCCGGGGCAGATATCGAGTGACCAAAAAAAAGGGTTTTTTTACTGCTGAGTGTTTCTGCCCCTTCCAGGTTTACTGTAAGATACACTGCTCTTTGTAATACACAACCCTTTGTTAGCTAGAATTGTGCACCCTTAAGGACACATCCTTGCAGTACACCATTGCTTTTAGCATACTTAAAGCAAAATGCTGCACCTTTACAGATAGTATGTCAATCTTTAACACTCCAACATTGCTGAGGACCTCTTATCACTATGAATATGCCTAGAAATGAAAGTCCCAATGCATCTCCAAAAGAATTGACCTTCAAGAAGACACAATCCACAAGTAATAAAATACAGTTAACAATCCCAATTGTCCATTTTCATATTTACCTCCATATGGTGAAAACGGCCCTACATGTCAACAATGATACATTCCTCCTAACATTCCCGATTGTATCTAATATCCCCACCACCACATTCAAAGAAACAACCCAAACTATCTCTCAGTCTATTGGTCACAAGCGCTATCAATCGAACATAATAGCTAGGAGAGGCTGGCTGAGACAGCACTGCCAAGGCATGTTACAAGATTGGGTATAATTTGTCTCTTGTAAGTTTTAGAGGTACTGTTTATAATATAAGACTTTGTATGAATGGTTGCTAATTTTATTATCAGCGTACTACTTTAGGGCTTCTGATTTTGCCTTAGAATTGTAGACTGTCTTAAAATTGTTGATTGTAAAAGGTGGACAGCTGTACACAATGACGCATAATGACCAACAGCTATTCGGCTAATTAATTTCTTCTTATTCTGTAATATTTTAAAGTCAGTAAAACTGCTATTTAAAATGTTTTCCTGTTATGAGACTTTTATCCCTTATTTTTTTTCTTTGAACCTGCCTCTAGCAGTAACAGATTGTTACACAACTATTTACACTACTTGATGCTGCTAGCTTTTCAAATGCCGAAATTAAGACTTTTTTGTATGTGAGACCTTGCAGGACAAAAAAACCCCACGTCATCTTTACTCCATGGTGGCAGCATCTTCTCTTTTAAGAACGCTGTGTGCATTACATGTGTGCCAACTCGGATGTTAACATGTTCCTCTCATTAACGTGGAATTTAAAATAGCCATTCCATTGAAAAAGAAGGTAAGTAAAAATGTGAGGGTGTGTATATGTATATGTGTGCATGTATGTATTTGTGTGTGTATGTGTATGTATATATATATATATATATATATATATATAGTTTAAATTGGTTCCATTCATTTCTGTAAGATAAGAGAGAGAAAGTGCATGTGTATGTATGTATATGTAATTTAAACTATCCTTTCTGTTTGTAAGAGAGAGAGAACATGCATGTGTGTGTGTTACTATGTGAGCGAATAGGGGTGTGTGTGTGTGTGTGCGTGTGTGTGTGTGCGTGTGTGTGTGTGTGTGTGTGTGTGTGTGTGTGTGTGTGTGTGTGTGTGTGTGTGTGTGTGTGTGTTTGTCTCTCAGCTGTCCAGATTTAGCCTCATAGCTTTGGTCGGATTGTCATAAAATGTGTGGTTTTCTGGCAAATCATGGAGGACTGAAGTCACTAAATGACATATATGAGATTCAGACTTCATATCCTTCAGAAAATATATTCTAATACAAATCCTATTATTTTAGCAACTTTCAAAGTTAAAAAAGCAATATTTAAAATGTATCCCTATTTAGAGCCATTGTATCCCCATTATTTCAGACATTGTCCAGATTTCGCGCACTAAGAGGTTGAGGAGTATACATATCTCTCAAATGTCCAGATTTTTGCCTTATATTTTAGATTATTCCTTAACATTTGTGATTTTCCAGAAAATCACTGAGGACTGAAATAATTAAATAATGTCAAACATTTGAGTTTCAATTTCTTTTAGAAAATGCATGCCAAGACAAATGTTATTTTAGCAAATTTCTAAGTCTATAATAGTAACATTTAAAATCTGTCCTTATTTTGGGGCCTTTGTCCTCCCATTATTTTGCACTTTGTTCAGATTTCTTATGCTAAGAGGATGAGAGGTAAGGCGCTATGGTATGTAATGCCCTAGATGGAGAGGGGGGCAGGTTAATCAATTAACTTGATCAGGCTTGATGCTATTGGTTACAGGAGACAAGAGCCTGAACCCTGTACATGGACTACCAGACTGCTGAAGGAATTGAGCTTCAGTGGAGACTGGAGACAAGAGCCTGAATCCTCTACATGAACTTCCAGACTGCTGACGTGACTGTAAGTTTGAGTTTCAGTACATTTTCCCGGAATTATGAGTCTCAGTGCATTTTTAAGAGATTATGAGATTCATTTAATTTCAAGAAATTGTGAGTTTCAATGGAAGATAAGTTTACTGCTGCTCATACTAAGTCTTTTTTCAATGTGCATGTAGCCGTTTTGTTTAGCAAATGGCAGTCATTGTTTGTGCTGTAGAATTTGAAAGCAGTGTTAGTAGCATAATTGTCTTCGGTGCAGAAAGCTGTGGATTCTACTCCCACATCATGTGGATGTGTTTTTGGATACATGTAGATAGAGTGCTGATATTGCAGTGCCCTTTTGATTGCTGATTATTTGGTGCATTTTAAGGGGATAGGGATTCTACACTCGAGTGTGTCCTTCTTTGTGTGAGATGCCTAGTAACTATGAACTTGTCAGTTTGTCAGTCATTTCATATTGCAGTATTACCAACTTACCAACTTACCAACTTACCAATTTCTTTTAATGTAGCAGGCAATTAATTCTTCA